>NW_026615480.1:0-57345 GCF_000801105.2 Raphanus sativus | reverse complement strand
AACGGGACGGGACTACTCTTTTTAGTAAGGCCACTCGCCCACAATGTTACCTCGAGGATCATAGTTGCAAGTAATGAAGGTTTGACCATTGTCGCATCTCACTTTTGCACATCCCATCCTCACCGAGTTTTTCCAGACGATCTGAGTATAATGGCCGCACTGTTTTCCTGAGGCACATGTGTTGGAACCGTAATCGTAGTCAGCCTGCTCGTTCACCCACATGTTAACTGCTTCAACACCTGACATGTCACCACTGCTCCAGGCGATGTTCTCTCCATAGGGCCCACTTGAGTGTTCCAAGGCGCAGTCACCTCTACGCTGGTTTGCGTAGTCACGAGCATATGCAGCCACCCTCTCGTCCCACGTTAAAGGATCCACCCCAACCGCTGCTCGTGCTTGGTTGTGAGAGGCCAGGAAGTCTTGTGGGCTATCTTGGGCTCTTAGGGGAACAATGAAAACTAGGAAAATGGTTGTGGCTAGGATTAGGTTTCGAGATTGGTTAAAGATATTCATCTCGTTTCGTTTTTACGATTAGAGTATTTGAGTTTTTGTGGATCAGAAGTGAAGATTGAAGCGAAGTTATATAGTAGCTGGCATGGATACTTGTTGAACGTTTTTAGTTTTCCAAATTAATCACTTGTAATTTATTTACCACGAAATATAAACAATTTACAAACTAGTAATTAGAAAAGTAAGCGCCCGGTCTATTATAGTTGGCAAATTGATTAAGAAGATATATTATGAAGCCAGATAATTGGACATAAATCTCTCTAGAATATGTGGTAGCTATTGAAATTCGAATTTAAATTGTGTTGATGATGCTTTGAAATTTCAGATGATTCCTTGAATACTAGTTGATATCATCACTACACTACAAGAAACATCATATACTCCGACTATTATTTTTGAAAAATGCAGTTCTCGGAAAGTTCCCGACGATTGACCGAGACCATAACGATAACAAGTTGGTTTTGTTGGAAGCAGGTCGGACTTTTCCGACGAGTGAATATTCTCGTGAACTTCTGTGAAAATGATGCCGGAAGGTTCACAATTTATACTAACGGATGAGACGTCTCGGAATTTAATTGGAAGTTACCGAGGAATGGGGCGTCTGAAAATTCTCTTATCCCATAATTTACTCTCCCGCCTACAAATTGAAATTCACCGAATTTCCCGGTTAAAATTCAATACGCTGATTTCTGAGTAAAACCCGAGCAAGCTACTTCGTCGGAACCACCTTCTATAAATACGTACCATGATTTTTATCATTCTCACATTAACTTCTCTCACAAATTTTATCAACTCCTCACTTATCTCCGATATCTTCTCAAATATTTGTTTTTACGTTATGACGATGAAGGATCCAGCCACCCTCTCGTCCCACCTTAAAGGATTCACCCCAACCGCTGCTCGTGCTTGGTTGTGAGCGGCCAAAAAGTCTTGTGGGCTGTCTTGGGCTCTTAAGCGAACAATGAAAGCTAGGAAAATGGTTGTGGCTAGGATTAGGTTTCGAGATTGGTTAAAGAGTTTCATCTTGTTTCTTTTTGACGATTAAAGTTTTTAAGTTTTTTTTGTGGATTAGAAGTGAAGATGTAGCAAAGTTATATAGTAATTGGCATGGTTACTTGTTGAACGTTTTAATTTTTTAAATTAATCACTTGTAATATTATATTGCTAACCGATTTACCACTAAATATAAACAATTTACAACCTAGTAATTAGAAAAGTATGCGCCCTCGGTTTGTCATAGTTGGCGAATTGATTAAGAAGATATATTTGGAAGTTCAGATAGTTGGACATAAATCTCTCTAGAACATGTACTGAAATTCGAATTTAACTTGTGTTGATGATGCTTTGAATTTCCAGATATAATGTATTCTTGTGTTTTTGGAGATTCTGGTTATCTATACGTTGTGGATGGTAACTTTTTATGTTTACGGTGATAATTGCGAGACAAATAAACAAAACTAGAAAATGACGTTAAATTATCGAGGAGAAAAATGAAACGTTAGCATATGTTGATTATTAGATTTTTTTTATTAATACTTAGGAGAACTGAGGAAACTCTTAAATTAGATGCATAGTTGTTAGAGTTTCACTTATCTGACTTTGTATCTTAAGATCTATGTATGATGGCCAAACATTTTAGACATATATACAGACATATGAGTTCACAGGTATATAAGATAATGAACACCCATCCTCACAAGTTAAATAAAAATATTCGTGATGGCTGTAAAAATTGTCTGGCCATCATAGATCGGAAGATACAAAGTCAGAGAAGTGAAACTCCAACTATACATCTAATTTAAGAATATCTTCATTTCTCCTCAATATTAATAAAAAAAAATCGAATGATCAGCATATCTACCGTTTCATGTTCCTCCTGAATATTTTACGTCATTTTCTAGTCTTATTAATTTGACTCGCCATCAATATGGTAAACATAAAAAATTATCATCCACAACGTTATAACCAGAATCTCCGAAAACACAAGAATACATTAAATGTATATTTAAAATGAATTTCATGAACTAGTGTTAGATGGATTTAACGAACCATCTGCAAATATAAAGCATTATCAACAAATATTTAAACTCGAAATTAACAAGCTAAATTTTCTAGATAATGTCCAATTACTCTGAACTTCCTATATATGTATAGTCGTATAGATACATATTCTTAATCGATTGGCCAACTATAATAGACCAAAGGCGCATACTTTTCTAATTCCAAGTTTGTAAATTGTTTATATTTCGTGGTAAAACAGTTAACAATATAAAATTACAAGTGATTAATTTGGAAACCAACTAAAAACATTCAACAAGTATCCATGCCAACTACTATATAACTTCGCCTCAGTCTTCACTTCTGATCCACAAAAACTCAAATAATCTAATAGTCAAAAAAAGAAACAATATGAATACCTTTAACCAATCTCGAAACCTAATCCTAGCCACAACCATTTTTCTAGCTTTCATTGTTCGCTTAAGAGCCCAAGACAGCCCACAAGACTTTTTGGCCGCTCACAACCAAGCACGAGCAGCGGTTGGGGTGGATCCTTTAAGCTGGGATGAGACGGTGGCTGCATATGCTCGCGACTACGCAAACCGGCGTGGAGGTGACTGCGCCTTGGAACACTCGAGTGGGCCCTATGGAGAGAACATTGCCCGGAGCGGTGGTGACATGTCAGGCGTTGAAGCAGTCAACATGTGGGTGAACGAGCAGGCTGACTACGATTATGGTTCCAACACATGTGCCTCGGGAAAACAGTGTGGTCACTATACTCAGATCGTGTGGAAAAACTCGGTGAGGATGGGATGTGCAAAAGTGAGATGCGACAACGGTCAAACCTTCATTACTTGCAATTATGATCCTCGAGGTAATTTTGTGGGCGAGTGGCCTTACTAAAAATAGTATCTAAGTCTGAAAGTTTCAAAAGTATGTTATATATACATGTGTGTACTATTGTTTCTATGTTGTTAAGTTGTACCAATCTTCATTATCAGCTTATAATGTTTCGTCTGGGTCAGTCCGCTTTTGTACCATATATATGTGTGGATTTTATAATGGAATAAGAAAAATGCAATGCTGCGGCTTGCACTTGCTTTGTGTGATATATGAAAATATCTGTCTTGTGTGAATATACATGTGTTAGAGTTGTATGAATATACATGTGTTAGAGCACATACAGTTAGGGTTTTATACCTTACATTTAATATTTTGTAATTAATAAGAAAATTACAACTTGTATTTCATTTTTTTTCCTTCAAAATCCCTTGTATACCTGAAATTTAGGAAAGTGCCTTTGGATCGGATCATGAGTTTGACTGCCCTCTTTCATCAGAGTCAATTTCATATGGACTTGGTTGTTCTCTTGTGTCATTTTCTAATAATTTTATTTTTGATCAAAACCCAAATTACTAAATCAAATCCTCTCCTCTCATCAAAACTAAACTCTAACCTCCCCTATGGATTAGTGAACCCATTAGCAAAGATTTGAATTATATACCTTTCAAATTTAGAAAAAAAAATTAAAATCATTTTAATCATATTTTGATGATTTTCGCGAAAATATGAAAAAACAGTTTTTCGATTTTTGAAATATTTTTTTTCAAATTCTATAAATCAAATAAAAAATACTCACGTTTCCAGTTTAATTTTATGATTTTTCGTTTGCCATATAAAATTTAAAACAAAAACGAGCCCATTAAATATTAAGGAATGAAATATAAGGGTATTGGAGCAATTGGTTCCTTTGGATCCTTTCATGTTCAACGGAAAGACTCTAACTCATATACTATCCTTACTTCAAATCAAGATTCTTACTAAATAGTTTATGGTGTTGGTTTTTAGAATCATTTAACCAATTTTGAGATTTGATTTATATGCTATAGAAATCATACCTTTGTAGTTCTAGACTTGATTTACGTACTATAGACTATATATACATGCTATAATATATTTTTAAACTATATACTTTCTCTTTCTCATTTTTCTTTTTTTTTCTAAATATCTAGTTGTGGCCGAACCATAATGATCCCATAACCTTAGCTATTCGAGACATAGGCGGTAAATTGAAGAAACAGTTAAGCCAAAAATACAAGTCATTAGCTTTTCCATCTCTAATGCACAGAAGAAACTAATAATTATGAAGATATTGTTCCATCATCTTTAGCCGTCCTTGATACGGTGACAGTCATCACTATAAGCTCTATGGACACCTAAACCCCTAAATACCGTGCGTACATTATTTCACAATGTTTGGAAACTGTTTAAATATAAGTTCTAGTCAAACTTACTTGAAAACGTCGACAACTAGGCCATAAACTATCATTTATATACATGTAATTTTGTACACTTTCTATAAGTAGCATCACAAAACACAAGGAACTACTTGACTTCTCATCAACCATTGAAAATGTTTCGTAAGGTCTCTATAGAATCCTTTCTTGTCTTACTTCTCATCAACTACTTGACTCAAATCGATGTTTCTTTCGCAGAATATTCTCAGTATTCGCAGTCCCATGACTCTCCTGACAGCTACCTTAGACCACACAATGTAGCCCGAGCCTTGGTAAGAGTCAAGCCTCTAAGATGGGACTTAGGCCTAGCCACTGTGGCTCAGGACTACGCAAACCAACTAGCAGCCGGTCCATGCAGCCTCGAGCATTCCTCTGGACCATATGGAGAGAACCTTGCAACGGGCAGTGGAGACATGTCAGCAGCTCAGGCTGTTGCGATGTGGATAGATGAAAAGTCGTATTAGGATTATTACTCAAACTCTTGCCACGGTTCAGCTTGTGGGCACTACACGCAGGTCGTGTGGCGTGGCTCTGCTCGGTTGTGGTAAGGGTATGTGTGCCAATGGTGCAAGTATTATTGTGTGTAACTATGACCCTTCGGGCAATTATATTGGAATTAAACCATATTGATTTCAAATTCAATTGAGGAATGTGTAAAAGGAATGTCGTGCTACTTTATTTTGTCTAGATTTCAGTACATGAGAAAACGTTACTTGTTTTTCAATGAAATTATCTAAATTCAAAGTGTTAAGCGACGTATATTTTGAGTGCATGATCGAATGATGAGAAGCTTACAATATATGGTGAATGTTCAAACAATGTATAAGAATGTTTTTATAGAAAAATAGGTAGAGGAATCTTGTCGTGAATATTTTCTAATTCTTGGTTCTTGGTTGGCCGATCCAAGATAGGTATGATTTGAGAAAGAAGTGGTTTAATTCGATCTCTTCCGACTCCGACACAACCGGTTTTGTAGAGTTTTTTGGGTCAAAATAAAGCTTTTATTTTCGAATTTTGCTAAAATATTTACAGTGTAAAATATTAGAGATGGATATCAATAGACCCAATAATTCAAATTAAGAGAACTAAATTCAAATAAGCCCAATTATGAGTCCAAAAACAGCATAGCGTAGGAAGCAATGAATATGATGGCCCACCAACGACCCAATTGAAGGAAAGTATTTTCAGTGTCTCTGAAATCAGTCTTATTTTTATATTTTCAAAAGTTAAAAGCTTATCATATTAGAAATTCAAGTTTTAATTTTCCTTTTTTATGTATTTACTATATTTATTAACTTTAGTTACAATTTTTATTTATTTATAAAGTAGTTTTTTAAAATAAATTAATTAAAACTGAAAACTAAAAAATGACTATCTAAAATGTTTAATTTTCATCTAAGATCTTAAAAATACTTAAATTTTATTATCTTTTATTTTTTAACATACTCAAACATAATACATGGGAAATCATATTTACTGAACCTAAAATACATCAGTATTGAAAATGAAATGTGAAAATCAACATTTCATAAGTAATATAACCTACAAAAATAGTACAAGGGTCCAAGAAAATTCTAAACTCAAATAAGGCAAAATAATTTTTGATCTACCAAAATGCAAAAAAAAAAAAAAAGGTAATCTTAGAAAAGCATTAGTATACTTTATAACCAGCTTTGGATTTCCAATTAAGCAAAAATGAAAAAGGGTAATTTTCTATTGGATTAAAACCAACATTAGTATACCTCCACTCGTTGAAGAAAACCATCGAGCCTCTCTTTCTCACTCTCTGATGTATTTAAATCAACACATTGCAAGATGCAAATGCACTTTCCCCAAATCAACCGGATCGCAAACATAAGAAACCTAAATATCATAATTGCTAAAAAAATTATAACAAGATGCATGGTAAAAACAAATAAAGAAAGGTTTGGTTGCAAGATGCAAAATCCAGTTTACCCGAATCAATCAGTTCGCAAACACGAGGAAACCTAATTATCACAATAAGATCATAACAAATATCACAATGTTTCTTGAAATCCAAACGAAAACTCATACCTGAGTTGAGGGCGCGTCTGAAAGAGTCAATCGGGTCTTTGTAGTTGGATTCTTCATAGAACCTTGATCCTTGCTCCATAAGCTCTTCTGCTAATTCTAGCGATTTGATTCCGTCTTCATCAAGCGTTCGTAGATACGTTTTCTTGTGTGGTTCATCGGAGCAGCTTCAAACCTACCTAAACATCATCCAATGTCTTTCTTAGTCTCGTCAGACGCTTCTTGAACTCAGCTTGTATATCAATCATTGCGACGAGGGCCTGTCACTGAGATCTTTAATGACAGTAATATCCCTGTATTTGAGTGCGACTTACTGATTTATTTGAAGGGTCTTTTAGTATTTATGTTTATAACGTTTAGTTAACAATTGGAAAATGTTTAAACTTTAAACCATTTGAACTTAAAAAAGAAAAAAAATTGGAAAACGTTTAAACCATTTTAACTTTAAAAAGACAATTAAACACTTATCAGGTCAGACTACTATTACACATCTATTAATAACGTACGCAATTAAGTTTAGTTAACAATTAGAAAATGTTTAAACCATTTTCTGTGTTTAAACCATTTGGAATGTAGACTTATTTGGTCCGGTCCTGGATTTTGTCAAATCCCATCTCGGTTGCTGTAATAAAATGATTGAATGTCACATTTATATCAAGTATATATGTCTAAAATAATGATACGATAAGGTGATTGTTATACTAACCAGTATAACAAAACCATCAATAAATTATACTAACCAGTATAACAAAACCTTCAATAAATTTATAATAGATAGATCAATATTATTTTTTGATGGATTTTTGGTTCGTTGAATGTATGGTTTGTCTTACTAATTAGACGGATAAATAAATATTTAGAAAAAAATATGCAAAAGATTAGACAAATATTAGCAAAAATTTAATTAAAAAACAAAATGATAACGAAATAATAAGAAGAGGCCTAAGAAAATGCATAATATGAGTTAGAGAAATTAACATGATAATTACATATATAATTCCACAAATAATTTTTATTACTAAATATACATCAGTATTCTTACATCAAATTTATAGAAACTTTACGATATTCTTTACATAATATATATTTTCATGCAATATTTATATCCGCGAATTTGTGGACAACCACTTAATTTTATATTATAAGTACTTATTTTGAATGAGTCATATACACACACTAAATCAAATTACTTGAATGGATTGAATAAAGTAACAATATATGAAAAGCAAAAGGATTTATTCCATGTTTAATTGTACTTATCAGTTTTGGTACATTTAGTTTTAAAATTTTAAATGTAAATAAACAAGTATCAAATATTACCAAGTAATTTGTAAGTATTAAAAATATAGACAAGTACTTGATTACAAGTACTTGACCGGATCAAGTACAAATACAAGCTAAAAATTCTAATACTCGCACAAGGTAAGTTAAGCAGTGAGTAGAGCAAAAAGACCAAGTATCCGACTTGCGCCCAGACCTAGTTTAGATAGCCTTCACCCAGGAGCTTTCGGGCCAAAACCCGTGGATCAAAATGGGGTTAACTATATTCTTCGCTATACTCATGTCATTTTGCGAGCACCGAGCAAAGCTCAAAAGGAACAAAATGACAGCTTCAAACCGCCTAACCGTCGCCTGGATATTCAATAGCAGACACCAATACAGGCTCCCATACCATCCACACCGACTACAGTGCCTTCCCTCTTCCCGCACAGACAGCTCCACCACCACCAGATCTACTACCTATCATTGGTATTCCAGTACCAGTGATTCTGTTTACTGGAATCATCAATTATCTATATCGGTTATCTTATCTCTCGGTTTTTAGTACTTTCCGTGGTTTGGCAATTATGTAAGGAGTGTTGGACTCTTTTACTGTGCTGAAATAAATAACAAAAAGTTAACAGTATTAAGTTACCTTATGTGTTCTTCTTACTCTTCTTTCAATCTAAATTAAAAATTAAAAACTATATGAAAGACAAATAAACTCTATCTTCTTCCCTTTTTAACTCGAAGTTGTAGTCTAAGCCAGGGCTCTAGCTTGTAAAACTAAAATTAAACCCACTTCATGGTATGGAGATTTATTGCCGATGAAAAACAATATTAGTATTTGATACAATTTAGTTTTATATCTAATTTTTATTAATAAAAAATAATTAAATTAAGCTTAGTTAGGAATTGGAAAATGTTAAAACCATCTTTTATGTTTAAAAAGAACATGTTGAACATTAAAAAAAAGAGCACATATTAGATCATCAAGTGTGTAGTTGTTCAACCAACAAATGTATATTTCTTAGACTAATGTGGTCTTAATCCGTTCTATAGTCCACTTTGACAACTTCAAGAATGACTCATACACATTAGGTTTTTAAATTGCTAGAAACATTTTCTTACAAACCATCTTAGTCAGATTAATGTGAAATAATCCTATTCTTCAGTTTATTTTATTATTTTCAGTTTCATGGTTAGAATAATATATTTTATATTATTATTAGTTAAAGTATCATGATTAGAACGAGCTATGAAAATTGAGCAAAAAAACAAACTAAGATTACATTATTATTGCAATAATTTGTTTGATATGGATAAAAAAAATTGTGAATAATTGGAAATAATTCCCCAAGAATAAATAATAAAAAATAAGGGAATAGACAATAGTCATCGCTTCACCCTCTTTGCGTTGTCTGGGCCTTACCTCTGTCCTTAACACTCTTTCCTTCTCCAAAGCTCTTCTCTTTGTTCCCTTCACTATAAACTCTCTCCGTAGATTTGTCGAAGCTCAAACTCTTTTTCTCTGTCTCCTTTCTCTCAGGTAAACTATCTCTCCAAGTCTTATCTACTCTCTTCCTCACATGACTGCAATTTGCTTTCCAGCTGTCTCTGAATCTGATTCTTCTCCTTCATTCATTCTCCTTGTTTTTTGATTATATAAATCTAAGCTGTTTTTGAGAAATGGGTTCTTGATTTAACTCCTAAAGATCAAAGCTTTAGTTGACCATGTTGTCTCCTCTACTTCTCCTACAACGTGCTCTTCTTTTGTGATTTGTCTACAAATTTTAGGGGTTTTAGGTTCTCAGTTTCAATTTGTGTACTTTGTGGTTTAGTTCTCTTAAAATTTCTACTTACTTTGCATCATGGTTGCAATAAATTGGTCTTTTACTTTTGCATGTCACAAGTTCTGTTTTTTTTCACCACTAGTTCACTTAGGTGGTGGTTACTTGTCTTGTTCTGTAAAAAGCTGTTACCTTTAAATTGTCACAGGTTGAAAGAACTATTTTGTATAGCTGTGAGAAGATTTAAGAGTGTTTGTTGAAAGATGAAGAAAACATCATCAAGCAGGAGCCAAAGAGGGAGCAGAGGTATCAAAGGGAAGCATGTCCTGCAGATATGCGTTCTGCTTGGAGTTTGCATCTGGCTAATCTACCAAGTGAAGTATTCTCATGATAAGAAGAAGGAGTTCTATGAGGCTGATGGCAAGAAGTTGTCTGATAAGGAAGATGGGTTGGTGAAGCTTGGGAGAAAAGATCTTCTCCCCGGTTATCATAACCAGGACGAGAATGAGAAGCATGTGGAAGAAGAGGAGGATGAAGAGGAGAAAGAGAGCAAGAGTAAAGCAGAGAATGGTACTCGTGAAGAGGAGGAAGAGAAGGAAGAAGATGAAGTAGCTGAGGAGGATGAAGAAGATAAGAGCAAGCTGGGAGAGGAAGTAGTTGAAGAGGATGAGGACGAAAACAAACATGAGGAAGATGAGATTGATGAACAAGATCAAAGCAAAACCGCTGGAGAGAAGGATGATGAATCGCTTGAAGAAGAGAAGGAGAAAGAGACTAATCATGCAGATGAGATTGATATGACCGTTGACGAGGCGCGCGAGGAGCATTACAAGGCTGATGATGCTTCCAGTGCGGTGTCTCATGAGTCTCGGATTCTGAACACTGAGAAGCTGAAAGAAACTTCTGATAATTCAACAGGAACAGCTCAGGAGAACAACAACTCCAACGCCACTGTAATAAGCGAGGTTGAGGAGGTTCAGAAGGAACCTATCTTGGAGAAAACAGCCACAGAAGTGAAAGATGGTGACAGTGAATCCTCCACTTCCGAAGCAAAAAGCGTGGTAACTGAACCGAGAGGTGAAACAGCAGTTAATGGCAATTCAACAGAAGCAGTTCTTGAAGCTTCAGGGTTTCTGCAGAATGAAACAAGAATCATGCAAGAACGGAGTCAAGAAGATGGTCCACGTCCTTCAGGATCCTCTGATGTACACACTGTTGTCAAACTTGAGCAGCCACGTGATGAATCTGCTGCCAACATCACTGTTTCTGCAAACATTACCAACGTAGATCCCATTCAAGATGACTCCAGGAACTCGACTTCAGAGTCTTCTGTAATTGAAAACATCTCAGGCTCGAACACAACGGAGGTGAAGGAGAATACAAGGTCTGATGGTGATGAAGAAACAGTTGAATATAAGGAAAGTTCAAACCATTTCTCCACAGCAGAGCAAACGGAAGAAGCAGATGATACTACTCCTGAAAGCACAATGTTGCAAGAAGAGAGAGAAGCTCTCACTGATACACAAACTCTGCCGGATATAAAATCAGAAGGGAATGAAGAAGATGAAGAAGAAGAAGCCATCTCAGCAGAGTAAATGAAAACTGGATAAGTTACTGTGAATGTTTTCTGCTTTTGCAGCTATGTCTTTTTCTAAGTATAAGCTTAAGAAAAGTAATCAGTGTCTGTTGTCTTTGTTAGTTCCCAAAACTGTATATTAATCTTCAACTTTGGCTACGGATTTGCTTTTACTAGTCGACAGGAAAACTAAGTTCGATATTATAACAGTGGAAGAAGAGCTCAACAATTTTGTGTAGGAAGGGAAGCGCTGACCTCATGGGATTTAATAATTTCAACATGCTCTGCAACTCTACCTAAGGCAACCATACTCATCCGAACCAAGTATAATCATTTCGGACCAAATAACAAGTATTGAATTGAACCAAACACTTAACGGCTATGAATGCAAAGTGGAGAAGTTCGAAGAGACATTGTCGGGACGAGAATAGTAGCCAACAGAGGAAAAGGTTACGGTTTTAGAGACAGGGGAAGAGTTGAAGATATCAATTTTATCGAACCGGTTTAATTAGTTTGGTTTATACTTAAACCGAAATTGGTTAAAATACAATAGCAACTTCACTATAATTTGTTCTTGTGTGTGTGTTATTTTAAAAACTCAGAAGAATCACTAATCAAAAACTTGTTATCTGATAAAAGCTTTTCCAAAAGGTGAGAGAGCTAGCTCTGTACAAATACATAATAATTAGTCATTAATTATTCTCTTTTTTTTTTCTTCACTGCTCTTACATCAGTTTAAAAACCAAACCCTCCTTAGAAGAAGAAACATCTGATACCTCTCCTATCCTCTCCTCTCCTCTCCTCTCTCCCAAAGTTTTTCATTTACAGTGTCTCTTCTTATTATGTTTGGCTTGCGCCAGATTGTGGAAGAAGTCTACAACTACTGGCTCGTAATCTGGCATCTTTCCGTAACCTGCAAAAATGGATTTTCAAAAAGTTACATTTGTCTGCTTCTCCGACATAATCATTTTCAAACTTACTCAAAGAGATTCAAATACAAACCAGGGAAGTAATTGATGTCAATAACAGAAAACACGTTCTTGCTCCCATGTTCTCTGATCATGTCTATGTTGAAAAGCCGAAGTCCCTATATCAATACAAAGCAACATGTTGAGAAAACAAAGAAACAAACTTAGAAGTGGGAAAAATGTGAAATGTTATATACCAATAAGGTTCGTAGCTCTTTCACAAGGGCTTCGAGGAAAGGCTTTGGAGGTAGCTCAGCAACACTAGGTTCCAAGTCTGCGTTATCCGCTGAAGCAGCTGCAGATGAAACCCTCGGGAATTTGAAGACGCCGTCAGCTTTGGCTTTGTCGCAGTTACTCACGTTTGGTAGAGAGAACCGTCTCACTACTTTTATGATATCACCCACCACAAAAACCTTGAACATAACTCCACCTTCATGCACCAAAACAATTGAATGAATGAAGATGCATTTTAGTATTTAAATATGACAACTTCTGTACTAAAAGTGTAATGTTAAAACTCAATAGTACCATGATTAACAAACTCTTGCAGGATTAAAGGAGGTTCAAGCTCTGCCAGCGAGCGCTTGTCATAAGCTAAGAACAACTGATGTGACTTTGCAGTTCCATCGATCCAGAGTGGCTTTGCAACTGGGAGACAAAGTTGAAGTAAGTTTAAGACCAATTATATTCTTTGCTCATACTCATCATTTATATATAAGAACATTTATGTTTGGTTGGTGTACCTAGTGGAAATTTAAGACCAGCTTCAACAACTCTATCGGCACTAGATGCTGAATCATTCAAGACAACCAATTGCTTTGGAACATAAATGCTGCCTACAAGGGATTTACCAAAGCAAAGGATTACTTACAGAGTAGTTTAAAATAAAGTTCTTGAATTGCTAAATGTCAAGAGAATTATTACCACCGCAATCTGACAGATTCAAATCTGACATGCCCTGAAGCATCGATTGTCGATTATATATACGCTTTATTGCACTTGGAGGATCAAGCACAGTCACTTCCGGGTGTTTCTGCTGGTAATCCTACAAACATAGTGAAAGCAAAACATGAGACTTTATAACAAGATACTGAGTTTGACAACAATATTAATCTAAGTGTGTGTAAGGAACCAAAAATGCAGAGAATTTTCCGAACCTCAATAACCTCTTGCCACTCTTTTCCCAGTAACTGCAAGTGCACAATCATATATAAGTCTTTAGACTTCCAGCAAATAAAGAAATTGTTCATTTGAAAGGATTCTTAGTTCCCACAAACCTTGTGCAAAACGACATCAAATGGTCCTTGGTCAGAAAGTGGACGGTTCAAATCGATGGGGACAAAGCAAATGCCTTTCCTCCTAAAACAGACACAAAAGCAGTACTGTTAGGCGCTTTGTTCAAAAACTCAACTGGAAAAATAAAAAAAGGATGAAAGCTATGGTTTGATTAGAAAGAAGCTAAAAGAAGTATTAGACCAGACATCAAACTGAAGAAAAACCTAACTATTAAACCATTTGTTTTAAGAGATTCTAGAACACAATATTATAAGCAGAATCAGTCATTGTTTAAATTAAAACACCCATGTGGCTGAAGAAGAAGGCAAAACAATCAAAAGTTTATTATATTTCTGTAGAAAGGCTAAAGTCAAACTTCAACAGAGACTAAATGATCCAAAAGGATTTATTCAAGGAATATTCCTCCCATAGAAAAAAGGTTCCTGATACCACAAGTATACTGTATACTAAGTGTAAGCAAGGACTAGATAAAAGGACAAAAACATGGGCAAATGACAAGTCATAATAGCTAGTGCCTAGTGGCTATGGTCCTCCACAACATAATCATGCAAACCAAACCAAAACAAGAGCAAGGAAACAAGAACCAAATCTAAGCTAAAATGTCAAAGTCCTAAAAATCCAACCTTTTTTGAAAATTTGAAAGGAACAGTGGTCTCAGGATAAGAAACAAAACAACTTGTTGGAAACTAAGTTAAGCACGTATGTAAAAATAGATCAATGTTCCGTCTCCGTTTCATTACCTAGCCATGTATTCAAGCTTGGGCTGCAAGAAACTCTTCATCTTCTTGGAAGTAAGAGCATACCCCACGACGAGTTTCTGCGTCTGCTGAAACAGTGGACGCTCGACATGAAACGGCGCCGTTTCGTTCACCACTTCTCCGTCGTCGCCTCCGTGGGGCAACAAGTTCTCGCCTTCTAATCGCATACCGATGTCTTCGAATCCACCACCGCAGGAGAACCCTAGATTGCACGTGATCCTCAAATCGCGCCTCAATCTGGCGGTTTCGATATCTCCGGAAGCGAGAGTCCCAAACATTTTCTGGAGTGATGGGTAAGAAGAAAAGGAGATCCTTTTTTTGTTTAAGATCCGACAAATATTAAATCTCCGGGAACAGGCTCTGCTGCTCTTACAGTTTGATAAAAGGAGCAAGAGAGAGAGAGAGATGCGCCGGACACTATACGTGTTCGGTCGAGAGTTCAGAAGCGAGAGAAAATGAGATTTGTGAGAATGTTGAGGGGAAAGATTAGACTCGGAATCAAGTATTTATAGGAGAAGATACATTGACAAAAAATAATTGCAGAGAAAAAAAAAAGGATATTTACAGTGAAATGGTTCGTTCCCAAAGCTTTGCTGATATTTATTTTTTTAGCTGCCAGAGTTTCTCCAAAACGACAATACTTTATTCTATTTCTCTATCCTTTTTCGAATTCCACCTAATTTATTGTCAATGAATTCCACGTAGCCTAAGCTCTACATAAATCCATTTTATAAAGTAGTATCAATCACATATTTTTCAAAATTTACATACATTATGTGTTAAAGTGACAAATCATATCGTTATTACAAGTAAATATCTATTCTTGTTTATTATTATTTTTAGTTAGTGTAAAATATAATTTTATTCATAATAAAATCCAACCATTTATATTCTTATGTTTAATTTATGCTTTACTTTTAAGAAAATGTATTAATTAAAGTTAAAACATCAATTTTTACTCTTTTGTATATAATAAATATTATAAAACATCAGTTTTTATACAAAAATCGTGTTACTACGACATGCAATCTCTAATTTATGATCAGCTGCAAATCTCGTAAATTGTTATTTTCTCTGTTTCACTATAAGTGTCATTTTGACTTTTTTTACAGAGATTAAAAAATTGTATTATAGATTAATATATATTTATTTAATGTATAATTAAATAAATGAAAATAATTTAAATAGAAATATATTGGTTGTTCAAAATGAAAAAAAATATTTAATGTATAAAATTACATTGTAATTGTACAATAACACTTATTTTAAAATAAAATAAAAAAATTTAAATGATATTTATTATGAAATGAGAGTATTCATTTTACTATTGTGAGACTATCAGACTAGCTAGTAAATTAGTCGCAAATCTTGATTTCATGTATGTAAAAGATTAGCGACTTGAATTATATTTTCTGCTATTTACGGTTGATCCTTATGACTAATCACATAATAGATGCAAACGAACGATAGCAACTAATTGCTTATTTATTGTTTTTTGAGCAAAATGAATTGGCTAAACATCACCTATCTGGATGATATCTTGGTTTTTATGTATCACACTAAATATATAAGTTTCATGAACTTCGTTACTTTTAATAATTAGTCCAACTGTTTAATTATAAGGGTTATTCTAACATTTTTTCTTGTTTCAAATAAGTGTTATTCTACATTTTTAATGTAATTTTCCTACACAATTTTTATTATCTTTTTAACTAATCAATAGACATTTATCTAAACTATTTTTATTTAAATAATTATGCATTAAATAAGAGTACATTAGTATATTGTATCAATTTTTTAATCTGCTTAAAGTATGTTAAAGTGATATCCCCTATATATTAAAGGAGAAGCATTTTTAAGGTTTTCCTTAAACGATTTTCACCAGAATGCATGAGAACGCTCCATTCCACGTGTCACTCTGTGAGCGATTTGAAGAAAAACGCAACATTTAATACTTAGCTTTCTTTCCTTTTTTGTTTAAATGAAAAGGAACATAACAAAAAAAAAAATTCTTCATAGCTTTGACGTCAAATGAAAAGTAAAACCAGTGTACGCGGAAACTACAGTATCAGGGTATAAACGTCACGCCTCTCTGCTGTCTCTGCAACTTGCACGAGGAAAACAGAGATCATCTCTTCCTTCGCTGTGAGATAAGTGAAGCAATATGGGATTTGGTGTTGCAGAGACTCGGGTATAATCCTTTTGCATGCATTCCATACGTGGACTGCTTTCTCTGACTGGTTATCTGTGTGTGGGGCGTCTAACGGATAGAAGCGGGCGGTTGAAATTTAACTGCTTCTCTTCCATCGTCAAGCTCACCATTAAAATAGAGATCAGTTGTTTCTGCAATAACCATGCATATTCATCGTTATACCAAGAAACTAAGGATACATAAGCTTTCTTCTTGACAGTTTATCAAGATTTGGTTCCTTTGTCAAAGAGTTAGTACCCCACAAAACGTATATGGTGAGAGCCCATCAATAATTAATCTAGAATTTTTTTTGTTTCTTTCCCAATCAAAATCTACCGTAAATACAGATGTACACATACACAGATACATATAGATTGAGTTTCGTTTTGAAGAAACAGAGGAAGAAAGACGGAGAAGACGAGGCAGAGAAAAGAGTATACACATTGATCGATATAGGAGAGAGAGAGAGGGAGGATAGAGATAGAGATACCTCATACCAAGTGAGAAAACGCGATGTTGAAGAGACAGAGAGAAGAAGAGGTGGTTACTAGAGAAGATGATTGATTTTGGGAGAGAAGACGATAATAATAGTAATGAACCAACGTAGTGAAAAAGAAAGGAATCTATATGTATATGAGCTCTGTCATATTCTTTTTTCACTTTAGTCCGCGTCATTTTTTAAATTCATACTAAATCGCTCAAACAATAATATCAAGCATCTGGACTGAGAGAAATAAACGACTACATGATGGTGAAGCTCGAACTCCAGCAGCTATTTTCAAAATCATTGACCACTTCATAAGGGATACAATCCTGGGAAAAAAGAAACTAAAGTCCTTCACCCCACTTATGCAGCAATGGCTTCAGTTTATATAACACCGTTTCTTTAAGTTTTTTTTTGGCTCAGCTTTGTTTTGTTTTTTTGCCAAGGCTGACTCATGCATCTATTAAAAAATTTTGTAATCATTTACAAACTCTTCTCATATTAATATTAATATGATATTCACATTTTGGCAAAAAAAAACTACAATATCCTCCATACTTTTTTTGACGATATTTTTACGTGATTTTTATTCAGCTTCGAGTACTTCTGTACTTGATATAATCTCGGTGCTAAATATAATCATAGCATCTAGAAATTTTCCTTCTTCCTTGATCAGTTTCTTTATAAACCAGCAACCTTAAAGATGAAAAGAAACGAATATACAAAAATGCGATTTGAAAAGCAACTTCGACCAGTTTTTATAAACTGGTCGATGATGCAATCAGGGTAGTGAATCAGCTCAGAGGTGAAGCTCATGAGCTTAAAGAAACGAACCTGAAGCTTCTAGAAGAGATCAAGAGTCTAAAGGTTGGTATCTCACTTTTGTCCTAAACCCCTTTAAGGCTCATGAAGTTGTAAGAGATCTGTTATAGAGTTGGAGGTAATATTACGTGCCCAATTATTTATCTCTTCAACATGAATTCTTAGACTTTAAAATTATTGTAGATTATTATATCCGGTTTGTGTATGATATTTATACGAGCTGAGTTTGCAGAATCTCATGTACCAAATTATCTACAATGAATTCTATACAAGATGTATTTTTGAATTACGGTTTTGTTCGTATTTTTAAGATATGTATTTACTATATATTTATTATTTAAAATTTAATTATTTAAAATATGAAGATGATCGTCTCAAATTAATTGAAGCCACGTAATATAGAAAACAAGTTTTATGCTTGGTTCCCAAATTTTCATTAAGTAATCAAAACAAAAAAAAATGTCAAAACTCAATGCACATTCCTTATAATTTAGATTTAGGATATTTTAGAGTACCATTTCCTAAGTTATTTCCTAACTAACAAAGATGGAAACTATTAACATAATTAGTATTTCCTATATTAAAAGGGAAATATTTGAAAAATTGTAACTTCAATTTTATAATAATTAAAAAACTACATGCTTACGTGTCAATTAATTAGGTAGTCAATTACATTCAGTTAAAAAATAATTAGGTCCACATTTGATTTTTATAAGTCGCTAGATACATTCGTTGGTCAAACTATATGATATGATGATATGATATGAAATTTACGATATATGCATTTATGATTGTTCCGCTAGATATAATTATTATTTTCTTTTCTTTCTTTAAATAAAACCTACGGAATTACTATAAATGGCTAATATATATATGACAATTAATGTTTCTAATAATAAAGATTTGATAACAATTTATATCTCATCCATCATTTTTTGTTTAATTTATATTATTAAAATCAATTAAACAATCAAATTAGCTATAAAATTAAAATTTAGATTTTTTCGTATATGTTATATTTTGAATATAAAAATGACAATAAATGACTAAAACTATTAAAATTATTATGTTAAAAATTAATGATCAATAGTTTAAAACTTTTGTTATAAAAAGATACACATGATTTTAAAACCATATCAGTAAAAAGTATCATTTAATAATAAAACAAATATATATAGATTAATCTATTACCATAAAAGATTACATAAATATTTTAATTTCAAAACTTTCAATGAATTTTCAAGAAAATTTATAAATTATAAACTTATTAAATTTTTTACATTGAAAATTTTGTTATCAATGATTTAAATATTTTGTTATAAAACAATATGAATGATTATAGAACCGTATGATTATGAAGTTTTATTTAATAAATAACTACATAAAATATAATATATAAAATATACTATTCTTAAAAAAGTAGGTTGATCCATCTTAACTTATATTACACTTTTTATCAAAATAACCATCGAATTGATAAATAATGTAAAAAAACAATCTCGCACTTCCTTAAATAAAAGCTATGAAATTACCTAATATAATTAACGTATATATGAAAATTAATTATTATGAATAATGAATATTTGATAACAATTTTTGTATCTTAGTTTTTTTATTTTATAATGAATATATCAGTTTCAGATATATTAGTTATTCAGTTATTTAAAATTCTTTTACATCAATAGTGAACCTACTCGAATCCGACTCCGTATTTTGTAATACCCGAACGAGATTTAATTTTCAAACCTGAAAAACCCGATATACGAAAAACCGACGGATACCTAAATACTCATGCTTATTAAAAAGATAACAAAATCAATAATCGCATCCCGTGCAAGGCACGGGTTATTACCTAGTTTATTAAGAAATGGAAAGATTAACATAGATATCATCTTAGATAAGCATATCATCTGGATGTATACCTTGCGGTACTAATTCCATTATGGTAGCGAGTTTTTGGTTGAACCAAGGTCCGAAGAACCACGTCTTAATTCCATCTGTAACATCTTCAAAATCCGTACATAAAGAATAATAGTTCAAACGACGTATACATTTTTTTTTAGAATTTAACAGTACATAAAATTTCTAGAGAGAAAAGCTTTGCCAACCTTTTGTCGGTATGAAAGCTTTCCCCACCTGATGTTGAGCAATGTTGTTTGTTTAAGTCTATTTTTATGTTCTCTGCGTTTGTTTGTCGCAATGATATATAATTCTTTTTATATAATATTATATCGCTGACTTTTTCAGTGAAAAAGAGTTGCCATGAGTTCCATGGGGACTGCGACGGCCCCTTGAGCAGGCTCGAAGTCTAGAGTTGGGGCTGGCTATTAGGGTTCTATGGTACTCGATATTGGAAGATTTGGATAAGCTCGTTTGTTTATATAATTGTTCGCACCCGCATGCATATTTGATAGTAATCGTACGTGCCCACTACTGAATTATTTAAGAAAAAACTTTGATATCTCATATCTGTCGATTTGTTTATTGGTACACACAAAAGTTAAGAAAGCAATTAATATTTTATGATATGGAAAAGAAAATGTTGCAAAATGTCTAACAGATAACTTGAAGATCTTTTTCTGCTGGGTCAGGTCTTAGATCACATTTAATTTAAAATAATAAATTGTAAAGGTTAAGTCTATTGATTTCCAACTTATATCATATTTTAACATATATAAAGTTGTTGATAAATGTAATTTACTTTACAGGAATACATATCTATACACAACATGCGAGGGATCGGAATATGCTCTCTTTGTTAGGCAGAATAGTCTCTTTTTTCTCTCAAAGTTTAGATAGATTTAACCAAATATTAAATTACATAATCATTGCTTCATTAGTACCTAGTAAGCCTTTTTCATGTTTACAAAAAGCTAATTTAGTTGTCATTGACAATAGTGAAATATTCATGTTTTAGTATCTTGAAAAATTAATTACCATTATATATAGGTGTTACCATTAATTTGTTTTCATATACCAGTCATTTTCTATTGTGTGGTCTTTTAAAAAAAAACACTTCTATTTTGTGTTTAGATTACCAAAATACAACTTCTAATATGTTGTTTTGACCTAATACTTTAGGTAGATACATTTTTAGCATAGATTGAATGAATCATTTTTGTTTTTGTTTCCGTTTTCAACTGATATGTAAAACATGTGATTCTAGAATGCATTTGCATATGGTGCAGATAGAATACGATACTTGATGTAATAGATATGTATACATTGACATGACTTATCAGGTGCTGACGATTAACTAATTGTCGAATCATATTCATATACCGAGTTGACTATCGCTCTGGTCGGAGATATATATATGTTCATGTTTGCGAGAATATGATGTGATCGTTGCTTACAAAGTAATGCATATGCTTTTATTCTACTACATCTGACAGTTGACTTCCACATAAGAGTCTAGTTCTCTATTTTTGGTGAACGGAATAATTGTATAAGTCAAGGAGAGGAAAATAAAAACTTCTGTAGAAATATGCAGGACGACATGGAAATAATACAGTTATACTCATTCTTCTTCTTTTTTTTTGAACTTTCAGTTATACTTATTCGATTGATCGTTACTTACGAAGTAATGTATATGCGAGATGATCATCTAACATGGGTGTTGTTTCACCTAACAGGCTAACATATTTGGTCATAGTGAAATCCTCAATGTAAAGGTGAACTACTATAAATCGGGTGTATCTTCTTCTTCTTTTTTTGACTAATGTATCTTCTAATCTTCATTAAATTGTTTTTTTTATAAGAGTTTGGATTTGGGATCCAAATCGATAGTAAGTTGACGATGCTGCCCGACATATATCTCTTTCTATTCTTACAAGTTACAAGCCGATGCGTATATCTTTTTAATTGAAAATGTAACTATTTATTTTGGAAATAGAATAATATAGACAAATTTTATACAGCACCTGGTTGCATAATATATGCATCATGTTGTGTTGTCTCTGTGTAAATATGTGTACCACTAAGTGCGAATAAAAGGTACATAAGAACATCAAACTTCAAAATGCATCTTAGTGGAATTTCATACACCCACTAATCTTTTGGCATTATTGTCTACTTTTAGCCTTTATGAGTGTTTAGTTGGTTTTTGTTTTAGGTGCAACATATGCTGATGTATCGTCATTTGTAAGTGCATTAGAACATATCATCCTCTTTAAACATCAACTTTATAAACTTATCCTTTCTCTCTATCTCTCTAATCTCTATCGTTAATATTTAACAGTAAGTAATAACTAGTAACAAAACGTTCTTATAGATTTATATCTCTATCATTTCTCTCTTATGAGGTCGTCTCTCGTTCAAAAATATATGATGATTATGAGTTATACTCAAGGTTAACCAAAAAAGAAGGTCTTCAGATTACAGATTCAGATAGTGAATTCTATTATAACCGACCCGTTAGGCGTATAACACAATTGAATATATTATATTAAGCTAACAACAAATCCAATAGAAGGAGCTGGCATAGAGATCAATAGATTTGTAGTCTTGGGAGCTGGCATATAAATCAATTCGAATCTGAGCGGATTTTTTTTTATATTATCAGAGCCAAAAAAAGTAATTGTATATAGACATGTTTCATTATTTTTATACAAAACAACAAAACCACCCCTATAACCTGTAAACTCCGTGCTTCATTTGTATTCTTTTTGGACCATATGTGTAGAGTAGGGCAATTTAAGCAAACTGTATCCTGACTATACAACCATAACCCAAATATACGACCGCTAATTGAGATTTTAGTTAAATTCTAAAAAAAAAATTATAAAACGATAACGTGAAGTAACTGTCAGGGATTGAAATATGTATCGCATGCATATCTCATGGAGAGCGATGTTCGGACAAGTGACAATGAAATCGAGGGACTGTTTGCGGTAGCAAGCTTTTACTTGGTGTCGGCTGGAGTAAGGCAAATGGTATGATTCTGTATTATGGTTTTGTTTATTTGGAAAACTAAGCATACAGTGTCACCGAATCCCATTTAATTGGACAATGCTACAAACATTACATTCTTTTACTTACTAAATCATCAGACAATGCCAAAGGACATCATATACTCACTCCTTTCTGATTGTATAATCATCTGTGGTTTTATTGTCTTCCAAGAAGTCAGAAACTTGGTTTTTTGAAGCACAAAGTGAATTAATCATGACGCTGGTTGCACCCCGTTCCATGCACGGGGGTCATCAGCAAGTTCATTGATCCTGTTGTTGCGGCTTTCTTGTACGTATGCTACACCAGCCCAAAGTCCCCGTATAAGTAGAATGCTCGTAAATACAATAGTCCCAAGTGTGCAAGCTACCTGTAGTATCCCACCACAAAAATTACATTAAAACCCAATGATCCAACATGAAAAGCCAACGGCACTACTTTACTTTAAGTAACACAAATGGTTGTCTCCCTTTAAGACATAAAAAAAACTGAAGAATATGCACGGTAGCTCATTCAAGTACAGAGAATCAAGTCTTGCACCGTAAATGCAGATATGAAAAAGGATTTAATCTAAAATACATATTTATAGAATGAAATACAGAAGGGAGAGTCAAGTAATGAAAGAAGATCCAACAAAGAGAGACAGTACTTACTACTTAGTTTGAGTTAACATTTTCTATCAAATTGAACACTCTTAGCATCGAGTTTGTATTAGCCATAAAACTGGATTCAGTGCAACAACAACTCATTAACACTGCTCTTAACTAGATGCTAGCCCTCTCTATTCAAACTCATCATAGATACATGCTTCTACCATAGTCAGCGAATCCGATAACGAAGATATAGCAATCAACTATAACGCAACAAAACAATCCACTCCAGGACTAAAGCATGATAAGAAAATTGATAACGCTCCAAGTTTGAGTATATAATTACCTCGAGAAAGGCCTTCAAGATCCACAGAAATGCAAGTATAAGTACACCGTTCACTGAGAATCCCACCTATATTTGAATCTTAAATCAGATCAGAGTGATTATTCATCAGTGTAAAATCGAAAAGGGCGAGACTTTACCAGCTTGGTGGAGATGGAAACAGGCAAAACAGATCGGACGGCTTTCCTAGCTCTCTTGGAGACTTTTCTGAAGACATTCTCGACGAACCTAAGCAAAAGATCCAAGCTTCTATCTTCTTCCTCTTCATCCTCCTCCTGCTCGTCTTCGTCTTCTCCATAATCCTCATCTAACCCATACTCCGGTCTAATCTTCCTGTTCCAGCTCCGATCACCGTCCACGAAACCATCCCTCCTCCCCTGTTGAAAACCCAGAAACAGTTCAGATGTTGGATCATCGTTACATATACAAGTAAGACAAAGACAGAAGTTGGATATATACGTTGATGAAGTCGCGGGGTCGCCGGGAAGCAAAAAGAGAAGTAGAAGGAGGAGGATCAGGGGTTCTGGAGATGATTAGGGTTCCGGGAGTGGAGATGAAGAAGGAGAGAGGCGATCGTGATCGGGTTGAGAGAAGAACGAGAGAAGACGGCGATGATATTGATGCGGACAATGGCATCGTTCTTTACGAATCAGACCAGACCACTCTGTTTTTTTTTTCCTTTTTGCCTTCTCTCTGTTTTGTAATGAAATGTTTACTTCTTTAGCTTGGGCCATGTTTATATGGGCCATAATACAATCTGGCCCATTAGGTTTGGTTAATCATAAACATTGTATCCAATCCAACGTGAACCTCGTGTTAATAATTTTCTGATTTATAGAATTTATACTTTAAAAATTTGAGTTATATATTAAAGTGTTAAATTTTTTGTTTGTTTTGACTTAACAAAAATGTACATAGGAGAGAAAACTTAATAGCCAGTTAAGTTTGCTACACTATGACAAGAAAAACTGCAATTGAAGTGTTGTAAACCAAGAGTTACATAAGGGAGGCTACAAGGAAAAGCTCGTTTGTGGCGAAATTGCAAAAAAAAGAAAAAAAATCTGAACTATTGGAGATTTGAGAACCTTTCTTTGGTCGTATATCTTCATTTTGGGTTTTTTTCTATGGCATTTTTTTCCTCTAGCCCTTCCTTTCTTACTTGAATACAAGTTTCTTCTAATTTGTCCAAAATAGCTGCTCTTCATTTCGATCTTCACACTAAAAACCACCTCCTAATGAAGTATAACGTTTTAGTCAGAGTTGAATATATATATGCATACACTTGGTAAAGTAAGAAGAGTAAACAAGTAGTTAATATCTATATAATAGTATATATTTTACTTAACTGGTTATCTAGTATCTTGTCTCCATTTGCAAATAACCATATTGTTCTTGAAATGCTGCTTTGTCCTACTTGTTTGATAAACAAACACCCACAGTGAGTCTCTTGAGACAAGTCAATTGTACTCAACAGAATCTCACTGGTAGAAGAAAAGAGAGAGGGAGAAACCTGAATGTGAGTTGCCGAGAAGCCTTGCGAATAATCCAATGTACTCTCTGGAAAGGTTTGCTCTATCTTATTATCACCCGCACTTTGCTGCAAGATCTACAATAAATATACACAGTACAAACGACAAAATCAATGCCCTCTCATTTAAAAGTCTTTGTGTTTTAACACTGCTATGGATATAATACATCTACTACGAAAATAAAAATAACAAAAATGATATTGCACTCTAAAAGAAATAGTTATGAGTAATGGACTATTACACTTGGCTTTACAGAATTAATTTGAAAATAAAAGACTTACATGAGAACTAGCAGTATCATCAAGAACCGAGTTCGTTTTCTCATAATTTCTTCTTTTCTTTTCACTCTTGTTCTGTTTCTTGGGACCAACACTGTTTAACTTTTTCACAGAATCTTCCTCACAAATATTCCTTGGGCCAGAAGATGCATCTGACATCATCGACAAATCTTCTTCTTCATCTTCTTCTGGATGCACATAGTTTTGACTCCATGAATCTTTGCTTCTTCTTCCGTTTTCAAACCCATTGATGTCTTTGAAACAAGAAGAACTTGGAAAAGAAGAAACAGAATGGTCTAAGTACAAAGTCCATCCTGACTCGCATCCACTACTCCATTCTGATGAACCCAACATTTTCCTTCTTTTTTTATTGTGTTTTGTAAAAGAAAATAACTCTCTTTTTTAGGTTCTTGAGATTGAACTGTTGTGTGGAGAAAGATTTAAGAGAAAATCTGTGGGTGAAGTATCGACTTGATTTATACACATGCATCTATACCTCTCCATGTGTGATGTCCTTTGTATTTCATTGTTTAATTTTTATTCAACTGTATGGTCCTATCTTCAACAGGTACGGAGTATATCTTATTTTAACTTATTATCATCGTCTCCTACTTCTTGTGCCTATTAATTTTCAAAGCTTAGGTTGGTCTAATAATGTTGGCTCTTGTTTTGTCTTATTAGTTCAAATATATGTGAAGAAATAACTTGTAGATATGCTAATGGATAAGTCGGCGTTATTTAGGCACACTCAAGCGTTCTTCTCAAGTTCGCAACATGTGAACTCGATTTAATTTGTATATTAAATTATATTTACTTTGTTACTCTTTTCTTACAATGCCAGTATGTAACATGGGAATGACATGTAGCGTTCGTGGCCAGACGTTTCTGATTTGATCCATGTATATATAAACCAAACCTGCTCTGCTTATTTATACATTTCAGCTACATAAAAATAAATGAACGACGCATATCTAACTGCCTAGACTTAAAAATTCAATGCTTCGTTTATTTTAGTTGTCGTACTAATATAAAGTTTGCACGTGACATATCCTCCAAACCTAGCATAGAAGAGATAAACGCCCGTTAATCGTATATTAAATGTTTATCATGGCTATTTATTTAGGTTAAGTTATAGTATTAGTGAGACTAATTATAGATGGTGCATGGGTCAAAGCGACTTCGACAGACAAGTGGTGACAAAGAAGATCCGAGCGGTCTATTGACTACGCTTTTATGATACCACATGCCCTCACATTTTGTTTTCCATTTTTAATCCTTTTCGTACTAGCTTAACTAATTCTTAGCTGTCGAAAATACTCATCCTAAGTAGTAAGTAGTAATTATTTATATTTTCTCCTTTCGTGTATGTTTGGTACTTGCTATATCTGGGATGATAACTAGATATTTATATCATTATAGTATGATTAAGCTTTGAAAAATAGTAATAATTATAAAGTTTTGTACATATATCTTAATAATCTTACTATCATATACAAGTTTTAGATATTTTTATTTTATAAGAATTAATACACAGCTGGAAAAATGTGAGTACAGATATTTCATATGTTTTGGAAGTGCATCTCTGTTTTGCCACACATGTCATGTAAGTTTAAATATTGTAAGAAAAATAAGAACAAAAGTGTGTAAGTTTTAATATTGTAAGAAAGTAAGAACAAAAGTAAAATGAATTTTTTGATTGATAACAGTTTAAGGAATTCTAATAGCTAGCTAGCAAAATCAGGCATGCATGTGAGCACGTGTGCACGTAGAAAAGAAATACGCAAGGTTCAACAAATTCACACATGTGCTCACGTGCAAGAACACGCACTTCGACCAACTACACACTTTAGATGTGACACCTTCTGGTCACTTTCTCTGCAATCACTGATAATTCCTATGCTCCCGATTTCGATGTTCCTGTCCTCCATGTGTTCTCTTCGCTTTTTCACTTCCTTTCACATATGTTTGTTTGTTTTCGAATGAGTTGTATGGTTAAACATTTGTGTGTGTGTGTGACTTAGATTGAGAACAAGAAGGTAAGTTTTGTAGGAAGTTAGGAACATTAAGTTCAGGTGTGGATTAGAATACCTCTGTTTTCATATATTGAAATTTTCCTTTCATGTCTTTAGAACATCAGCAACGTGATATCCTGATGGCTCGATTTCTAATTTTACTTTTTATTATTTTATTAGTTTTTTTCCGTCTAATTTAAAACAAAAAACAAAAAGAACTAATCGTAAACCGCCACGTATCGTGGAGCCCGCAATACAGTAACGAAACTCAGGAAAGATGAATTCTTATGTTCGGACTTTATGGACTTGTAATGGCACGGAAACCAAATGAAACAATATTTTATTATTATCTTTTGAAAATTATACGCTAAGAGCATTTTTATAGGTGTAATTTTTAAGATAGTTTTAACCATATGGACCCACATTTTTGTTAAAACATTTTTCTCTCTCCTCTTATGCAAGAGGCAAGTCATTTTTAGAGTTATACCTATAAAGATGCTCTAAGGATTTGTGTAAAACTCTCAATTGCATGTGCAGCGGGGTGTCAAAATGGGTCAAATGGGTCAACCCAACCCATAACCCAAATGGGTTGACTATTAATGGATCATGGGTCAACTCAAACCATTTATTAAATGGGTTGGGTTGATCCATGACCCAATAAATTAAATGGGTTAGATGGATCAATGGTTGACCCATGAACCCAACATTTTTATAATGAATCATTTTTAAGTTCAGACCAAGTTGATCGAATTGAGACATAAGTTAAGTTAAGACCAAGTTGATCAAATTGAAAATTTTATTTTTTCCGGTTTTTTGCGGAAAATTGCGTTTTTCCGGTTTCGGCAGAAAATCACATTTTTCCGATTTTGGCAAAAAAATAGGTTTTCTGGTTTTGGCAGGAAATTGCATTTTTCTGGGTTTCGCAGAAAATTGTGTTTTCCGGTTTTGACGGGAAATTGCATTTTGGGGTCTTGGCGGAAAATTGCGTTTTTCCAATTTTGGCGGGAATTGCGTTTTTCCGGTTTTGGCGGGAAATTACGTTTTTCCGGTTTTGGCGTGAAATTGTGTTTTTCGATTTTGGCGGAAAATTGCATTTTTTGGTCTTGGCGGAAAATTGCGTTTTCCGGTTTTGGCGGGAAATTGCGTTTTTCCGTTTTTGGCGGGAAATTGTGTTTTTCCGGTTTTGGCGGGAAATTGTGTGTTTTCCGGTTTTGGCGGGAAATTGCATTTGCCGGTTTTGGCGGGAAATTGTGTTTTCCGATTTTGACGGGAAATTGCGTTTCTCCGATTTTGACGGGAAATTACGTTTTCCGGTTTGACGGATAATTGTGTTTTTCGGTTTTGGCGGGAAATTGCGTTTTCTGGTTTCGACGGGAAATTGCATTTTCCGGTTTTGGCGAGAAATTGTGTGTTTCCGGTTTTGACGGGAAATTGCGTTTTCTCGTTTTGACGGGAAATTGCGTTTTCCGGTTTTGACGGGAAATTGTATTTTTCGGTTTTGACGGGAGATTGCGTTTTCCGAATTAGACGGAAAATTGCATTTTTCCGGTTTTGGCGGGAAATTGTTTTTTTTTTACTATTTTGGTGAGAAATTGAATTTTCGGTTTTTGCGGGAAATTATGTTTTTCTGATTTTGTGAGAAAATGTAGTTTTGTGATTTTGACCATTTTTTTAATTAATAACTAAATGGGTCAGAGTTGACCCAATCCAATAGACCTATTTAACTTGTTAACTCATTAACCTATTAATCCATTAACTTGTTAACCTATCAATCCATTGGGTCAAAAATAAACAATTCATTTGGGTTAATGGGTCAACCCATGGATTATGACCTATTTTGACACCCTACATGTGCTCTTACAATGATAGTTCAATAGTAATAGTTATAATATTTTCGGTGACTCCTGAAGATGACATTATGATTCTATGAACGACTTTTCAAGTATTAATTCATTATGATAATCTTGTAAATAATTATAAATTTTAAGCATTAATCACAACTCTAACCACCTGACGCTGACCCACCTCCTTAGTTACCTCCAAGCACAAACTGGTGGACAAGTTCTTTATCTGTGGATGACTTACATTCACGTTGTAAAGTCCATGCAACAGTGAGACATCTTCCTCTTCGTTCTCGTGGTCCACCGTAAAAATATTTAGAATCTCTGAATTTTTTTGGTGCCACTCCTTGAGCAACTTGTCAATTACATCTCCTGTCTCTGTGCTGTTAAAATTCTTGTCCGCGAGTGTCAGCTTGTCAAAACCAGACACCTCAGGTCCTGCAAATATTATGATGCCTTCCACCGCAGGATGCGAGTACGCTTCCCTGAGAATCTCTTCCATGTATTTTGCCTATTATCAATTAAATTAATAAGAGAACCTTCCTTATGGCCCTATGATAATGTATATACATGCAGAAAGGCTTTCTTGTTATACAAGGTAGTTGATGACAGACCTGATTATGGCATTTAGGCATATCGAGCTCTGTAATCCATACAGGCAAACCTAGTGAGCCTAAAGTTTCCAATGCAGATCTCATGTAAGCTAAATTAGGCTGAGTTGGACTAAAGTGACCCTGAGCTCCAATTGCTCCTTTAATGTTTTCGTTTCCTTGATATGCAAGTATCTCTTCCATCTTCTCCTTCACCTTAACTGGAGCTGCATTTACCTCTTCCGGGTTCTCAATCGTGTTGTACTCGTTAACAAACAATGTCACATCAGGATCTAGCTTATAAGCAAGGTTGTAGAATCTTGACGAAGCGTTTTCACCAAGCATTTTCTCAAAGTAGTCCCAATGCAAATTCTCGTTAACCACATCCCACCCGGTTAACTTACCTTTATATCTCTTCATAACCGAATTTATCCGGTCTAGTGTCACGTTCATCAAATCTTCAGGGTCTTTTATCTTTTGCACCCAACCTGGTTGCATCTTTGGGTCGTCCCATAACACTGTATGACCTCTAACTAATATCTCATTCTCTTCTGCAAACTTCAGCATTGAATCTGCTGCCGTGTAGTTCTCCTTACCACGTACTTTCTCTGTTGTATACCATTTCATTTCATTGGTGAATGACGTGATTGGGAACCGTGACGCGAACCATTTTCTGTACCCTTCACTTTGTAGGATCCGGAAATTCATTGCACAGCCTAAGAGGAAAGATGGTTTAGTTTGTTTTATGGATATTACTGCGTCTTTTACCGCGGTGTTATTCCTATAAGTAACTTCAAATCTCACTTTGTTCTTCCTTATCTGCAACCAATACAATTTATCTAAGAGCAAAACCGCACAAGAGATCTGAAACTACAAATTATAGAACATTTGGTACCTTTAAAAAAAAAACATTTGGTACCTTTTCAATAAGTTGATCTTGTTTCAGTTTCCATTCTTCTTTGCTAAACTGTTTTAGTGACAGATTTTTTGCAGAGATCTTTGCTTCTCTGTCTTCAATCTGTTTTGGAATAAAACATGTGTAAACATAGAGAATATACGTATGAAAACACACGTATAGTGTTATACCTCGAAGAATATATCTACAGGGCCTGAAACATTTGGTACAATGCCACCTTTAAGCAAAGACCAACATCCGTGATTTGCCCTAACTTCACCTCCATGAACAAGTCTTCCATTTTCTGACTTGAACACAACTCCTACTTTCTTGTTGTTTCCTTCTCCCAGCTTCACCCAAGCTGTATTTCCATTATATATAAGAAACTATGGATGTTCAATCTAAATAAACTAACCGGTCCAAACTCAAACCGAACTGAAAAAAACTATCTGAACTTATGATCAAAGAGGTTAATTTGGATATACTTATTTCTGTATCCAGAAAACAAAACTTAAACCAGAGACTGTACACATCTACAAGAGATAAATTACACAAGAATCACTGGTTTGAAAATTGAAATAGTAACTTTCTATACAAGAAACCATGAAAAGAATGTGTAATATAAACAAGCAAATATGTTGCATGTGTGTTACCAGAGAAGCTGTAAATGATTCCTTGCTGAAGCTGAATTCTCTGTGCCATTTCTCTAATAGCTCCATTTCCATCTATCTCCCATTCTTGATCAGAGTCATCTTCAACAGAGAGGCTAAGTAGTGATAACCCTTGTTTCACACTGCTTCGTGGAGGCTTCATTACACACTTTATATATACACCATATTGAACCCATGTCGGAAATTTTGAATTTGCATTTGCAAAAATTAAAATCCCCGTTGAGATTCAAAAAAAAAAAAAAAAAAAAAATTAAAATCCCCGTTGAGATTTATCAGTTTTGATTACCTCTGTTTTGAGAGAGTGGCTAACGGAGAAAGGATCAATAGCAATCCCCGAATGCACAAGACACAAGAGGAGACAAAGCATGCTGAGGAAAATGACATTGTTGATATTCTTCATGTTCTTTTCTGTAAACATTAGAATATCCCGACAAAACTCATTTGTATAAAACTTTGCTGTCATATTCTAACGTATTTTATTCTCTTTTTTTTCCTTTAAGAAGCACCCTTCTTTTACATTGATTTAGAGCATGATTATCCCAAGATGCTTAGGGATTGTTTAGCCATTTTTTATTAATAAAAAAGAGGTAAGAGAAGAGGAAGAAAAGCATAAGTGCTTAATTAAGCGCTAAAAGTAATGTTGCTTGCACTGTACAAGAGGAAAAAAAAATATCATATTGTGTTTTTTTCTAAGCACCCCAACATAAGCAATTTAGGGATAATGATGCTCTAAGGTTCGTTACAAAGACAGGCTTAAGAATAGGCGCACCATCTTGAATTTACACATACTGTATTCTTATACTGCAATAGGCAATAGCCTAAACTTTTTAGATAAGAACAAAACTTAGATTCACTCCGGGAGTCAACTTCTACATTCATCCATCAATAGGATTTAGTTATTTAAGATTTGATATCTTTTAAAAAAAGAAATTAAATAATAAAAATCTAATGAAATAAAATTATGTATTTAGATAAATAAAAAATAGTGGTAATTATCAAAAAATGATTTTTTGAATAATATTAATAAATCTGTCGACAAATAATAAACTCTAAACCCTAAATTCTAAATATTAAACCCTAAACTCTTGGGAAAAGCCTGAACCCTTAGACAAATCATATACCCTAAACCCTTAAATTTAAATCAAACCCTAAATCATAAACTAAATCCTAAACCCTAAACTCTAAATCCTAAACCATAATATTAAACTCTAAATCCTAAACACGAAACACGAAATCCTAAACTCTTTGACAAATATTAAATCCTAAACTCCTTTTCAAGGATTTAGGGTTTAGGATTTAGTTTACGATTTAGGATTTGGTTTAAATTTAAAGGTTTAAGATATATGATTTGTCCAAGGATTCATGTTTTTTTCGAAGATTTAGGGTTTAGTATTTAGAATTTAGAGTTTAGGGTTTAGTATTTATCGACAGATTTATCAATATTAAACAAAAAATCTTTTTTTGATAATTACTACTATTTTTTATTTATCTAAAAACATAATTTTATTATACTAAATTTTTATTATTTAATTTTCTTTTTTAAAAGATATCAAATCTAAAATAACTAAATCTTATTGGTGGGTGAATGTAGAAGTTCATCCTAAAAGATTTATATCAGATGAATAGGACTTCAACTACACATTCTGAAACGAATATGTAAGTACGTTTCGAACGGATTCCACCTGCCTTCATCCCAAAACTAAAAGCAAACAAAAGATTAAATATCCACAACCAATTTCAAAGAAAGAACGAATTTATAGAACCTTAAATGGGTAAATGGTAAAAGTACGTTTCACATACAAAGGAGACTAGGAGAGCAAGAAGTTGGTTTTAACTAGTAGCTAAAATTTCTGCCCGTGAAACATTTTTGGAGTTACGTCGAAGCACTTGTCAAGTGACATAGACTGGTGGTGTTACATTATAGAGAAATTGTTCTTTAGCAAAAAAAAATACATATATCAAAGTTACGCCTAATCAAATTTGGCGTAAAAAAAAAAAAAAAATCAAGATTTAAAAATATTTTTGTGCCCACGACAAAAGTGTTCAAGAGTAATAATATCCCTTGGGAGTTTCCTCACACTTGCGGCACTATTTTCACTAAGAATTAAACTACTCAAATAGTACAAAGTAGTTGTAAACTTAGCGTATCAAACATGAACGACAAAGGGAGATGGTTGAGAGTCATCAGAATTCAACTTAAAGCAGTGAGAAACAGTTGAATTAGTGAGAGGATGAGCAATACTGATATCATAGTCACCATGGAAGAGTGAAGCTTGAAAGAATCCATCAGCATCAGTTAAACCTGTGGTTTGCCCACGAAGCCCTCCCCACTCACGCAGAAGTTTGTCCACAACGTCTCCGGTGGGTAGGTTCCTGAAGTTTCCATCGGTGAGGCACATTTTGTAGCAACCTGATGGAGAATAACCACTCCAAGTCACCATTCCTTTCACCTGCGGATGCGCGTGGCCTTCCCTTAGGACCTGCTCAAAATAGTTGGCCTGCAAGAAACGCGAACATCAGAAATAGAACCAGTTGGGCATTAGCATGTAAAACATTGACATGTGACTTCCAAATTTTAAGAGATTATTCACATAAACATATCTCAAAATTGTTTAGAAAAATTTCTATTACAAAGTTTACTAAATTTTCTATAGCCCCCAAATCTTAAGACAGATTATAAGAAAATATTTATTTGAGTTACCTGGACATTAGGAGGAGCTTGGACGTCGACCTCAGTGAGCCAAATAGGCAAACCAGTGGCAGCAAGAGTGTCAAGAGCTGATCTCATATACGGAATGTTAGGAGTGTTGAAATGAGACTCAAGACCGATCCCTAACTGAATGTTTCCGGCAACACGAATAGATTGAAGCTCTCTAAGCTTCCCCAAATACCTTGCTGGACTAGAACCCGAATCTCCCGGTTGCTCCAACGTGTTGAACTCATTCATAAACATTGTTGTCCGCGGGTCTATGGAATGCGCCAACGCATAGATGTAATAAGAGGCTTGAGGACCCATCTTGCTCTCAAAAAACGAGAAATGTAGATTCTCATTCACAACGTCCCAACTCAAAAGCTGGCCTTTGTACCTTGAGACCACCGAGGAAACCCTTCTTTTCACGGCGTTGTATAGATCGTTACCGGACAAAGAAGTCACCCAACTAAGTTGGTACTTAGGGTCGTTCCATACGATATTGTGTCCACGTACAGCGATACCGTGCTCTTTGAAGAATCTTAACATCGCGTCTGCTGTTGTGTAATCCTCTTTGCCTCTTACTGCTTCCGTGCTGTACCATTTCATCTCGTTCGCGAAAGTTGTCACGGTGAATCTCTTAGTGAACCAGTCTTGGTATGCTTTATTCCCAAGTATGTTCTTTTCTACCTCGCACCCGAATGGGAACCCGAGTCTATTCTGTACGATGGAGATTGTTGCGTTTGGTACTGGCTCACCTAAGCTGTTTACGGCTCTGATCCTCATGGCTCCCTTCCTCGTCTTGTGAATGCTCTGCTCGTGGTGAGCGTTCCACTCTTCTTGTGTGAATGGTTGCAACGAGACGCTATCAACCCATATATCAACGGTTTTATCCTCGCTCTACACATGAGCACGGAAATAAGAATCATAATAGGTCAGTTTCTCTATTCCCACTAATTTTTCACATTTTAATTTTTTTCTTTAAAAATATTATAATTATACTAGGTTACTTAGAAAAACAGTCGAGAGTCAAGACAATGACTATGTTTGTATATGTAGATACCTCAAAGTAAAGTTCGGCAGGACCAGATTCATCAATGGTGATACCACCTTTGAGCATGGACCAGCATCTAGATTCAGCAATAACCGAACCGGCATGCTTATATTCACCATTCTTCTTGAAAATGGCTATCACGGGAGCCTTTCCTCTGCTTACTTGTAACCAAGCTACAAGTAACATAAAATACATCAAATGATAATTGATGTAATGCTTATTAACATCCTAGAAACAAAAATTTCGAAACTATATTAACCAGAGAAAGTGTAGAGAAGCCCCTTTTGCAAATAAACTTTCTGTGAGACGCTGTCATAAGATTGATTCCTCCCTCGTGCAACAACAAACTTATTGCCTCCGAATTCTCTGAAATCGATTTTGGCGTTTGCGAATTGTGACCACCCATGTGAACCATTTTGTAGGTCAGGGTTCACGATGATCCCTCCATTGTACTGTGGTTTATGAGGGTCCTCTAGACACTGCACCAAGACATAAGGATAATCAGAAAGAGAACTTTCCAAAGAACATGTCTGAATAAAGAACAGAGAATAGCTTGCCTCTATAGTTGCCGAGTAATCGTAAGGTACAGACTTTTCTTCACACCCTGCAAACGTTTTCATACAAAATATGTTATCTTTTTTTTTCGTTAGTAATCAGAGTTCAAAAGTTATTTACCATTTACAAACATAAGAAAATACATCTTGCGAACAAAAGAAACTCGAAACTTTATAAGAGAAACTAAGCTATATAAGAACAAGAATAATGTAGGAAAATCAGATGAGATGGAGAACAACTTGATAGAGAAAGGCTGCAGAAGGCGAGCAGCAGTAGAAGAAGCTTCATTGTGGAACAAATTAAGAATCACTCGATAGTGATTAAGGGTTCCCAATAATATATACTATTTCTTTATGGTATATATACAATGAATAACAAAAACAATTTTGACTTTAGTTTTATGATTTTCTTACCATACTTGTTATGGAAAGAAAAGTGGAAATATTTAAGATTCCATAGCCGTTAACGGAAACGGCATATTAAACCTAGGAAAATTCTCAAAGGCAACCTCGATTCTAGGATTAACATATCTAGTAGCTTGTTTTGAACTAGCGTTTGTTAACTATGACTAGAATTTTTGCCATTGACTAGGTTTTTTTTTTTTTGAACTAGCGTATTTTAAGATCCATAGACCAAAAACTCTAAATAAGTTCTTGGCCTTTCAAGTCGATTAGGTTTCTTTTGGTGTAATCGCCATTTTCTTATTAGGGACAAAGATCTCACATCAGGTATTGGAAAGAATCTTTAGCAATATATAAGATAGATGGATCATTCCTCTTATCACCAATTGATTTTAAATATAAAGTTCATCTAGCTTAACATGATATTAGATTTCGATCCACGCAGTCCAACCTGATCCATCATCGATCTTTGCCCAAATATTTCGAGATTGATTTTAAAAGAACCATCATCTCGACGAATCGTATTACGGACAAAGATTTCACATCGAGTATTGGAAGGGATCTTTAGCAATATATAAGATTAGATGGATCATTCCTCTTTTCACCAATTGGTTTTAAGTGTTAAGTCCATCTAGCTTAACAGTTCTGACTTAATTCCATGTGAACAAGTACAAATAAGTTCATTTAACTAAGCTTGGACTAGAACAAGGCAACTAAATTTAAGGCTTCAACTGGTATTGTTCAGTAATATTTTATAGAGGCTTCAACTTTAAACCCAGCCCAATGATGCTTACTACTATCTGCCACCATTATTACTTTAAGAATCAACTACTCAAATATGAAGAGTTGTGTACTTGACTTCTCAAACGCGGAGGAATACAAAAGAGAATGGTTGAGTGTTTGAGGAGACATCAGGAATCAATTAAATGCTGTGGCAAGCTTTTGAATTGGTGAGAGATGAGGAAATTGTAAACCCTATAAATTGGTGGCCTTCATTACATATGTGGGCCTAATCAAAAGTTTTGTCAGCATTTTTTTTCGTGACTATATAAATTAATGGGCCTAATTTTTTCACGGGGTTAATTGATTTACGCTTACCAGTGGTTGAGTAGATAAGAGTTATAAGCGTGGGTATTTTATCCGATACATGAATCCGTATTCGAACTCGACCTAAAAACCCGAATTGAAAGCTAAATCAAAGTAACAATATATTCGAACGGATATTAGATTATGAGAAATTAGATATTCGAGCCTGCAAAGATAATATCCGAATCCCGAATGAATATCAGAAGATAACCAAACATATACATACTTGACCTTATATTTTTAATTTATCTTCATTTTATTTAAAATATTTATTTAATGCTATTCATACTTTAAAATCATATAATATATATTTAATTGCAGATAAAATAATTTGATACTCACTTAAAATGTATATCATAATTTTTTTTATGCATTAACAAAAGTTACATTCAAAATTTGAAAACAATAATCAAATTAGTGTCTTTTTTATTTTTGAAATGTTATCTTCAATCTATTAATCATTTAATCTATTAAAGAAAATAAAAATTAGTTAAGTGAAAGTTATACTTTTATACACAAGAAAGTTGAGAAACAATTTTTTTTTTCTTTTCAAAATCTAAATATTTGAACCCGACCCAAAATAACTGAATCTAAACTAAAAATATCCAAATTCGACTAAAATATATAAATATCCGAACAAGTTTTATATTTCTATACTAAAATATTCGAAAATATCCGAATCCGAAGGAGTATCTGAACGATGGCCCTGAGAGTTTAGGTGTCTCAGAAAAATTTGACTGAATGAATAACACACAATTTTACAGTGCTGTCAAATCACTGTAAAAGTGTTTATGTATTTGGTTTATAATCGCCATGTTCTGACTTAAATTCATGTGAACAAGTACAAATAAGTTCATTCTGGTTATCAAAAAAAATATACATATATATATATATATATATATAAAATAAATTATTTAGGATACCTTTCAAATTATCAAAAGAAATTGTCTTTAACTGTTAATATCAAAATAATCTCAGCGCGCCTAAGTCAACTGGTACATAAGAATTTAGTTGTTTTAAATACTTTTTACAATCTATATACTGTTGACAAATTATAAAAATATAACACGAGCCTAAGTCAATTGATATTTAAGAATTTAGGAAGTGAAAAAAACTAAAGTCAAATTCTACTTTAATAGCCATGATGTCAATTTTTACAACCTTTTTCTGACATAGACAATTTTATAACTTTTTTTTTTGCAAGCTAAACAATTTTATAACTTCGCTTGTTGTATGGAGTTCCTAAATGGATTAGACTACCTATTACTCCCTCTGTTTTTAAAAGATTCATGTTTTAGAAAAAAAATTTGTTTCAAAAAAGATACATTTTCTACATTTCAAGACATTAATTAATGAAAAATTGTATATTTCAAAAATATAATTGTATTTATTAAATATTATTGGTTCAAAATTTTGGGGAATTGTTAATTAATAAAAACAATACATTGGTAACTAAAATTTTATGTTTTTCTTAATAAGTGTGAAAAATCTAAAACATGGATCTTATAGAAACAGAGGGAGTATAATATAGTTGACCTTTATTTAAAATATTTCAATCGTTTTGTTATGTTTCTTTTCTTTTTTGAAAATGTTATGTTTCTTATAACCATAAACTTTCGTGATGATTTGTTTTTGAGAGACTTTTTTACTTTGAACTAACTTGCTTTTTAGAAAAAAATGTTTACCAGATATCAGTATATATTTAAATATTTGTATTTCTGTAACATTATATTCTAAATCTATAAATATCATCAGTAAGACATTTATTAAATTCAGTGCTATAAAATTTTCATAATCACTTTTAAACTAATGGGATAAAATCTGTAGAATTATAGGTTTATGTCATGAAATTATGAATTAAAAAACTGACTGATTTGCTCAAAAAAAAAAACTGACTGAATTTTGATGCTATAAAAATTCGTAATTACTTTTCAAATTAGTAAAAATAGTAATAATTCCTGGCAAAAATAAAATTTCTGTAATTGTCTTTATATAAATTGTTATGAAAATATATGATATTGATTCAACGAATAAGATTGATTGTTGATGATATTTTTTTTTTTGATAAAGACTGTTGATGACATTATAGGGTAGAAGAAAATGGATTTGCCATCTGGTTACTTTAAAATACTTTGGGCTGTGAGAATAAAACCTGAAAATATTATTTAATTCTGTGAACATATATATTCAACTCTTGTCAAGGAATAACTGCTATATATATAAAAGATGGTCTTTAAACAGCTTATTGCATGGGAACATTTATATTCAATTTTTTCAAAAAAAACATTTATATTTAATATAAAATCAGACTCGAAAATGAAATGCGCAGAACCAACACTGGGATATTCCATTACAAAAATTATTAAACCATGTACATGAACTAGAATTGGTCTTATTCAAGAATACGTGTGAGAAAGGACATGTAGCGGCCAAAGGTTTAAGTGACCATAATTCATCATTCATATGTTCGGCAGGTTTGTAAACTATTCCTTTTTGGTTTAGAGTACTAACGTTTTTATGATATATAATTTTTTTCACTGGTGTGAAAATTTACTTTTTTCTTTTGAGAAAAAAAATTTACTTAGTGGCATGCAAACAAATAGATGATAAATGCCTAATACCGTAAAACTGAAAACCAATGCCAAAATTCAATCAGTGTTCTAGAAATGTTTTGTATATATATATATATATATATATCTTTTTTTTTTTTGAATGAATGTATATATATATATCATGATATATATATATAGTAAACGGTGATTCCTTAAATTGATTGTCATGATCGTTCGATGCTGCTCGATCATTTGCCAAACACGGGGTGCATGAACTACGCTAACATTTTTTTTTTTGATAAGTAAAACTACGCTAACATTTGGACGTCTTGATACAAGTTTGAGCTTCACTGCATACGTACGTATTAGATTTGGTGTTGTACAATAATGGAAAAATCATGGTTAGCGCAACCATATACTTCCTCTGGCAAGAGAAATCCGATAAGCTACACAACATCTATTGCATATTTTATATATTTCATAAAATGGTATAAATATCAAATTATAGTAATTATAAAAATAAAAAGTTATTTAAAAAAATCTGAAATTTCTTGAAAAATCCATAAAATTATAACAATTTTTTTTAAAAAAATTACTTGAATCTCAGATTTTCTTGAATAATTTACTCAAATTGTCAATTTTTTTTATCATGCTGACAATATTGTTTGGCTACTTTAACTAATTAAATAGAAAAAAATACTGCCTGAATATTAAATTTTACACATATGATCCCAACAGGAAGTATGAGCGCGGATGTCTATTTATAATTATTGGTGCATCACTGGCTACGAGTATTAAAAAAAAAAAAAAAAAAAAAAAAAAAAAAAAAAAAAAATCTAATATCGATCTGGAGTACGCTTTTACTTGCTTTAGTTTCTTTTCATTGAAGAAGAAAACAATCTGTAGAGTTATTAGCACATACACAAATATTACCAAGATTGTATGTCCAATATTTATTAATGAACTCACATACTTATGTGTTTTTTTTTTGATAAATAATAGTTTATCGCTTAATATGTTTTTTTTTAAAACATACAACTCGTTATCAATGATACAACACAGCTAAATAAATGGTAGATTATCAAAATTATATGCTTATACTATAGGGCTTATTATGATGAAAACTACATCGAGTGGATTAATTGTATGATACAGACTCCGCTACCAAGAAACATCAACAATTAAAAGAAATAAAGAATAGCTCAAGTGAGAAGATGGAAACAGAATGTGACTCTCCATTTCTCTCATATTTAACATCGTACGAGAAATTATAATCAAGATCGTCCGAAGGAGAATATTACATTTTTCAAAAAAACGCAACTAAAATCACAAGATCCGTGCATCATCTCGGTGAGTGGAGGCCAATGTCCATTCCGTTAAAAGCAATCGGCGCATACATCCATAGATCATCAGAGCTTAATAACTGCGTAATTAATATTAATTTTACGTTAGGTCATTTTCATACCGACACATGCATGGATTGTACACGGAAAATGTCAAAATTAAAGGCCACCTTAATTTGGAGCTGCAAAAATTTGACGTAATGAACGGCTTCCTCAAGCATTGTACTGATATCAACCTGTTACGTATTGGTAAGAATTTTTTTCTAACGTTGCTTGTAAAATTAAATTGCATGGAAAAAATAACAACCATATATCATCTGCATCTGTTTAACGCTTGCATGAACTTTTACCTTTGTTCCATTGGGGACCAGATTTTGCAAAATCCTCAGTCTTTCGTTTATCCTTTCTCTTCTTTTCTGCACAACCAAATAAATATCGGACTTAATTAGTCTTTTTACTTTTTTTTGGAATAATGATAACAAAAAGAAAATGTTGATCAAATTAAAGACGAAATGTTGACGTTTTTAAGAGAAAGATTTTTACCCTTGCGTAAAGGCTTTGAGGGTCGGTGGCAGCACCACGACTGGCCCTGGTCTTGCCGTTAAGGTTGAGGGCGTTGGAGGCATCTTCTTCGTCTTCTCCTCCAACGTCCTGAGAAGGACACTGTGATTCTTCCTCGGAACAGAAAGTGGTGCTTGAGTTCTGTCTACTCATCGTAGCCCCACTCTTTCTTTTCTTCACCTTCTCTCCTTCATCTTCTACTCTATTGTTGGTATCACCACTCATCTCTATCATCTTTTGACCTCTCTTGCCCACTTTTGCTCTCTTGTTTTTCTGAATCCGTTGCAAACCCAATACAATAGTCAATAAACCATGTTACTCTCATATATTATTTGGTAAAGAATGTTTTTAATATAAATGGTAATATATTGATAACCATGTTGGGAATCTTAACCGTAGAACTTACATCAGCCGACATCGCGCGTGGTCTCTTCTTGGAACCGGTGACAGATTTCTGATGATGATCCATAGTAGTCACAGAGATCTCGGGTTGCAAGATGCTCTCATTGTTATGGTGGTTCTCAACAACGGTTTCCAAGGGAAAATGTCCAGATGAGTATTTCTCAACGTCACACTCACTAGTCTCCTCACCAACAAGGTAAGAGTTGGTGTTGATGGTCACATCTTCCATCTCAAAGTTCATCGACCCATTGTTGTTCTCTTCAACCGCGGGTGGTACTACCGCATAGTATCCACTGTTCCCAACGCTGTAGCTTCTGCTCTCCCCAGAGAAACAGAAGCTACTGGCTTCAGGCATGACGGTAAGGTGGTTGTGATGAGAGCCAAGGCTCCAATACAATCCCTGGTGGTCTCCACCGGCTGTGCCAGAGGCTGACCCGGTGCCAGGATTGTCGTAGGAGGCGAGGAGCTGGTTCATGAAATCAGTTTCTTCGGTTGCATATGTGTACATTCCTCCAAGGTTGTTGCTCCATTCTCCCATGGCTTCCATTTTACTTTTGGTTATTAATTTATAAGCGTCTTAGTTAAGAGATTAATCTTAATTAAGAAGATTGATTAGTTTTGTTTGTTGGAAGTCTCGTGTGATGGAATGAGGGAGAGGAGTTGGATATATATATAGAGAACATGAGGGAGTGGATATATGTCGTCACTTCTATTATTTTATAACACCAATGACAATCATCTTTCTAATTAACTTATCAGTAACAAAAGTTTGAGATACCCTTAGATATGGACAGCTAGTAATTATGGTGGGCGATACGACTTGGTCTTCCAAGCATATTTTTGTCGTTTCTTAGTTATGACTCGATGCATTCCCGCTTATCTTATTGCTTAACTTCATATATTATTTCATAGTTGTTAAGCACATCAATTTAAGTAAGCAAAAGTAATATAGTTGGATGATATACACGAATTATGGCCAATGTGATTATGGTATGTTAATAGAATTTTGGGATAAGATTGGAGAAGCTCACTCGATTGTTCCACTTTAATGTAGACTATATCTTAATTAGCACTAGGTTTTTGATAAAAAAAATTAGCACTAGATTTGTGATTTACCAAAACTTTGATCAAATAAGAAGGAAAACAGACTATTTCAGCACTTCCTCTGTTTTAATTTAGTTGTAGTTACGGAGAAAAAAAATTATTTAAGAATATGTCTTTTTAAAGTTTTATTGTGAAATTTATTAAAAGTATTCTATTATTTTTTAACTGGAATATAGCTAGTTGGATATGTAATGGTGTTTTTATTTAGAAATATGTAAAATTAAATGTATTTTTAATTTGTGCATATAAACTTAAAACAACAATTAAAATAAAAGGGAGAAAGTAATAAAGATTCCATCCCAAATTTTAGCAAAAAAAAAATAAAGATCTTATCGCAAACTCATGTTCGAGATGAATGGATTGAAACTCAAATTGAGCTGTCCGAAATTAGTTTTTACATACATCTATTATATTAAAACAGACATGGAATTTACGGGAGTTCATAATATGCTCGCTATTTGCGCTGATGACTTTAATATATGAGTATTGATCAAATACAATTAGCAAAAATAAATCCAGCTTTGAGAAACTACATATGAAATTCAAAAACTGCATATGATACCTCCACTTTTTCCATTATAGACATGTAGTCCAACCTGCCATGATATAGCAAAGACTTTGTTATACTTTAGCAAAAAAGTATTATCTCGCTATAATATTCTACTACATCTTTAGAATATTCCAATCAATTGATAAAATATTAATTGTATTTTATCCAAAATATGTATAGCGATACAACATATTAATCAACAATATTTTACAAACTAGCAAATAGTCGAAATAGGGTATAAGAGAGGATAGGATTATATATATGCGCTTCCTATCAATTAATTAAAAGAAAAAATATATAGAAGTAACTAGTTGCCTATATCTTATAGATTTTTTAATAATGTTACAGAACTTCTAAATAACATAAATGCTATATTAGGATACTACTCTTAGACATTACGATATATATATAAGAAACTCTATGTATAAATATATACATTATTGTTATTTATCTATTTTACGTTATTTTCTAAATTGTATTTTTTGCAGCTATATTTCTGTATATGTACTGAATAAAGTGTGGGCTAACGTATTAAAAACATTTTTTGGTAAAAAAAGTGTTTTTAAAATACATTACAAAGTAATCCGTGCTATATGGACCTTATACATATGGTTCTCGTCTAGTCTGTCATTTGATCAAGTAAAACTCAAACCTTGGAATAATCAACGGAACAGAAAATGAGCAAAAATGGTTGGGCTTGTTTATAATGAAAATATTCTGGGTTATTCTGATTTCTAGTTGTAACGAACTAAATGTATATATATAGTATATATACTACTTTTCAACCTTCATATGAAGAACTTAGAAACTGGCCATTTATCCAGTTACTTTATGACTTTAACACGTTTTTAGTATGTGATTTATATTATGAGTACTTAGATATGTTTTAACCGCTTATTATTCCACTAATTTGTTTTCCGGTTTATACAGTTTTTATACACCAAAACGACTTCTTAGTGCATTAACTTATTTTTGTAATATATATATATATGTATATATATATATATTATAAGTTACTATTATCTAAATAATAGTCCAACTCTTCAAAAAAGAGTTGTCAAGTTCGGTGGATAGTAACTTTGCAGAAAGCGAAGAGTTTATGAGTTGGAGGAGAATGAACAAAGAATAGATGTGAAGTGGAGAATCAGAGACCTGGTTGTTGAACGTGACAGTTTCTGTGTCATACTGTAATAATTTTTAATTTTTATATGAGAAAAAGCAATGGAATTGAGTTACATGATTAAACAATATTTAAGTAATAATTGATTAGGTTGCGTCAACCCTGCTACACGGGACGGCAGATCGTGCGCGTGGAAATTCCGTAAGCTCATTAGCCATAGTACAAATAGATAATGAGCATAGTCTCTCTTTTTAAACCCAAATAAATTTTAATCTTTCTTTTTGTTTTTTTTTTGTTCACTGATCTTTAGTTTTGATTGTTGCTATATTTTTGTGTGTTAACCTTTGTCAAATTTTACGTTTCTATATTGGTAAGCGCATATAATCATCAAATTTTTCTTGCTATATTTTGTGTTGCTATATAAGTCTGGTTTAACGGTTCACTAGTTAAATTGTGTGATAACAAATAATTTCTAAAGATAGAAGTAGAAATGGCAATTTGAATATTCGCGCGCAACCAAATGGCCCAACCTGTCGCAGTCTTATTTTCATTTGGGTTATGTCGACTCTGTCCGCTGCGGAATGCGGTCCTAGAATACATGTCCAATCCGCTCTGCCTTATATCTGCGGTTTAAAGGACTGGTCCGTGGGATTTAGGGGCTGACTGGTTTTCCCGCTACCACCCGCAAACGCAGCTTTTGCGATTCATAGCAGTTGTTGGCGTTTCGAAACAATCACAGAAAACGCTACAAATCGCTTAAAACTGCTCCGAACCTCTTAAAATCAAAAGCTGGTTCCAGCTAGCGTTTGCGGTTGCGGGAGGGTAATTTTTTTTTAAAAAAGAATAAATAAAAATAATACTAAAAATATCCAATAAAAATTTTCAATTGAAATATTAGAAATTGTAACATGTATTCATATTATATTTCAATTTATATTATAAAAATTCAAAACTAAAATATTTTCTATAAATTTTTAAAATTTAATAATATGATTTTTTAATTATAAATTTTATATTTATCATACTATTATGCTTTTTAATATTTTTATAATTACATAAAATATAAAAATTATTAAATTATTATTTTGACAGATGTTGCGTTTGGTAATTTACCAGTCATAAAAGTCCCGCAAACGCAACAATTTCTAACAGTTGTACCAGTCGTACAAATCTCTAGAAAATGCTTAAAACCGCAACCACCTGCACCCGCAAACTCCCGCAACCGCAACCGCAACCGCTGCGGTTACACCAGTCAGACCCTTAATTAAGAATACCGGCACTTGTTTACTAACCATAATGTTTCATCGACTATAACAAGATATGAACGTGTTCAATTGACCAGAAAAGACCTTTAACTTGTTTAAGATGGCCATAACTAATTTTTTTTCCATCAACTCATAGCATCCAAGAGCATACTTACAACATTAGCTATTTTCAACAATTTGCATCTTTAGTTACGTTTAGTTAGATGCATATGTAAAAGTATGGAGATAGTTAGCCAAAGTTTTAGTGTACTAAGAGCATCTCCAAAAAGATTCTTTATTTTAGAGTTTCCAAAACTCTATATTTGAAATTTTAAAGTGTTATTCTATGTGTTACAAAAAGTGTTATTCTCTAAAATAAAATTTCAAATTTAACTTCAAAATTATTTGTAATTTATTCTATAATCTTTATATTTATCATAATTAATGTAGATCCATAAAACTTTTATAAATAAATAGAACATATATAAAACATATTACAACAATATTAATTAATAAAATCTTAAACTAAATATAAATTATAACAAAAATACATAATTAAATATTAAAATACAAGAAAATACCATATTATTTCGTAAATTTAATGTTCCACCTTCGGTTACATAAAATTTGTATAGAAAATATTTTAGAGATTTTGGAAGTTCCAGAACAAATGTACTTGACCGTTAGTGTTGTTGTAATATTTAAAATGTAATCATAATTTTTGTCTTCATGTAATTTTTAAAAATATATTTTTATTAAGTTTCTTTTGTAATATTTTTTTGTCTAATTCTAATTTTAAAATAATATAAATTAAATTAAATTTAACTTTATGTGTAAAATTTCAATTTATAAAAATAAATCTGAAATAATTATGAGATATAAAAAATTTAAAGATTAAAAAGATAAACAAAAAAATATTTAAGATTCATAATTGTGATGTGTAGTTAATTATAAGGACCAAAATGTAAAAAAAAAAAAGATGAAACTTCATATATTAAGTTTTGAATACTGAAACTTCAACTCCTCAAAACTCTAAATTTGAAGTTTTGAAATTTCTTTTTGGAAACAAAAAAAATTATATATTTGAAGTTATATTTTTTTTTTTGGAGATTCTCTAAATCCTATAAGTAAATAAAACTGAACACTAAATCAAAGTAATCAAAGTAAATAAAAGCCGAACACTAAATCGAAGCCACCAATCCGAAAAGTAAATAAAAATTAGATACCAAATCAAAGCTAACAAATGTTAGACCTACGTCAAAGTACTTTGAGAAATTGATTGAAATACATTAATTAAGTTGGATACCAATTTTTCAAAGCATATTTAATAAAAATATCATAATATTTGAGTTAAATTTAGTAATTATTGTATAAGGTTTAATATTTAAGATATGAGGTTGAGTTATAAACTTTATAAATAATTTTTAAAATATTTATAAATGAATTAAGATGATTGATTTTATCTTTTATAACAAACTTATGATATTTATGAAAATGATTATCATTTAAAAGTAATTTGAATGTAGTATCAAATTTGAAATAAAATTAGAACTCCTTCGATTTCTTTTAAGAAAGAGCAAAATTTAATTTGTTTCCTAAAACCCTAAGAAAATAAGATACTATTTTCCTATGAAAGCTAAAAACGTTAATATCCTAGTAATAAACTCTTTTGTCTCTGATCAAAGGAGAAAGAAAAACTATTTGTCATAGTTAACCTTTTAAGAGTATCAGGAATCGCCAAAGAACTTTTGGGTTGGGAGCTAAATGACGTAATCAGATTAACAAAATAAATAATTTTGACCCTTATGCATAATTAGTTTGTACACAGTTTCTTACTATTGCTATTGCACTTAATCAATTCTTGTCGTCGCTTAAAGCAAGACATCCAATAATATGCTTAAGAGACAATTTGTGGTTAATTCTCTCACAGTGGATTATTTTATTAATCCGGCAACTCTTTCTTGGAACGAAGAGCTGCTTAATGCACTTATTCATTCAGATGATGTCAGCATTATAAAAGGTTTGGCAATAAGCCGGTCTAATAGGCCAGATTCGGTGGGATGGGCTTTTACGGACAATGATCGCTACACAGTTAAATCTGGGTATAAAATTGAAACACAATTTCCAGATAAGGCCCTACAAACGGTAAATTTTGGCCCGGATGTGACTCCTCTTTTAAGATATGCTTGGAAAGTGCAGTACCCACCAAAATTGAGACATTTTATCTGGCAAGTAATTATAAGGGGATAATTCCGGTTGCAAAAATGATAACAGGAGTTTTCAAGGCTCCTAATCAAATGATGTAGTATAAAAGATTGTCGAACCAATCCTAAGTGATTCTAAAGCAAAAGGAATGCAAGACCATGCTTAATCTAAGTGCAATCAATAAGTGGAGTGAAGTGAACTAAGAACTAGAGTAGAAATGCAATAAAGAAATGATCTTTGTTTCTCAATATGAAGCAAGAGGACTCATGGGATTAGAGAATTGACATTGGGTGATCAAGTTTCAATCTAAAGGTGGCAGCTTTTCAATTAATCTATCAACCTTAAGCCTAGACACAATCCTAAACAAACTCTATCTCTAGATGAATGTTCATTTGCTAAGGTAACTCAAGCATCAAATCTCTTTGGTTGAATGTTACAAAAGCAATCATGGAGAACAAGTCTACTAGCCATCTTAACACCTTTAACAACAAATCTCTTTGGCAAAGTATGTTAAAAGCTTAGGAGAGTTGGTTCAGGCATTTCATCAAACACCTTGTGGGTGGGAAATGTCTAAAGCTCAACTTTTGAGAGGCCAACTCAAAAGATGCATTGAGAACACTCTATAAGCAAGGAACAACATAGATCTATACTAAAACACCTTAGATCTAGCTTAATCACCCTTAGTCTCCCTAACCCATGAATCCAAAAGGAGTCTACTCACTAATCTTCATGATTAACCTTAAACCCATGGTTGATTTAAGAGAAATCATGTTGAGAAGCAAGTTTAATCCAACAATCACAAAGAAATAAGAAGAAAATAAACTAAAGATTCAATCTTTCTTCAAGGTTTCAATGTGTTCTTAAGAGAAAACAAGATAATCACATCATTAGGGTCTAAAGAGTATTTATAGTAGCCTAAAAACGAGCTGGGTCGACCCAACAAACCTGGGTTGACCCAAGATAATTTGGGTAAAAGTTGGTAAAAACAGATGTGAATATTTTTTCTAAGTGTCACAGCTGGTTTTTGACGCGTCCAATAAGCCGCTGGAGGTGCAAAAAGCCGCTGTGACATCACAGCTGGTTTTTGACGCGTCGTCACTTGGCCACTGCGAGAAGTCGAAGTTGGGCAGGGAGGTGTGTTTTTCTCCAGCGGTTTGGTGAAACCGCTGCACCAAAAGCCGCTCCAACACTTAGAATTTTCAGCAGAACTTCTGCACCGGCTTCTCGTCGTGACGCCAGGCCGCTGGGTGACGCTAGGCCGCTGGGTGATGTGCATCGGCTTCCTGCAAGGTCAAAATGCCGCTGCCTGTCACATGAAGCCGCTGGGACACTTAGTCATCACGCCATGAACTCGAAAAACACCAATCTTGCCTCCAATCCACCTCCAATTGCTCCAAAGTCACCATTTGGCATCTCCATCACCTGATAAGAACAAATGCAATGCAATGCAAACTAAACAAGTCTAAATGCTATCCTAGATGATCAAAATGCATGATAAATGAATGGTAAAATCTATTAAAAACACAAGATATCAACTCCCCCAAACTTGCCCTTTACTTGTCCACAAGTAAACTTTCAAGAACTTTTTTGGAAAAGAGGTTTGAAGGTGGGAGTTCATAGCCAAAAGAAACACCAAAAACACTCAACATGACATCCTAAAGAAACATAGCAAATAGCATGAGCAACTCTCTTATTACACTCTAGCTTCTCTAGGCCTATCAAGATACTCTTATGCCTTTACACAAGATGCAATACTCATCAACCAACAAGTCTTCCTACCAGCTCTCACATTGATTCACAGACACATACACAAGGTGGATTCTCACAAATGGGCACATGATCTCAATCATTTGGCTAGGCAAACAAATGATCTAAAGTGAATGAAGAGAAGGGTTCAAATGCATCATTTTAAAGTGGTTATCACTCAAGAACAAGGAGCTTGATCATTATGCAAAATTTATCTAAGATTAGAAGCAACTCATGCATACATGGATCCATTCTCATCATTCTACCCTTTTCCTAAGTGATTACAAGTTCTACCCCCATTCACTTCATTCCACAACCCAAATAGCAACTCATTTTCATGTCTAACCCAATGAACAAATTTCTCTTTTTCTTTTCTTTTTACTTAGCCAACAAGGGACAATCTTTGCTCAATGCTTAGCTCTTACTTCTCTTTTCCCTTCCCCACTATCTTATTGATTCTTCTTATCATTTTTTTTTCTTTTCTTTTCTTTTCTTTCTTTTTTTTTTCTTTTTAGGGGGAAGGAGTCAAAGACCACAATCTAGAGCTTTCTTTTCTTTTTATTCTAAGGTCCCTAAGGCTTTTCTTATCAATCTACACTCTTTTGTTCATCTTTCTCAACTTTCTCACTATCCAAACCCAAGATACAAGCTTATAAAGGACATAAACCCAACCATCATCCTAGAAGCTAGCTCAAATCATGATCCTATGCTAGCAAGAGATGAGAACAAATCCATGTCGCCTCCAATACTCTCAAGATTTTGCACATGACAAGCTATCAGAAAAGGCCTCACTCATGCAAATCAATGTTGGCTTCAAAGAAAGGTAAGGGTTCAAGGGTGAGGGAGTACCATTTGGGTTAACAAAGAGTGGTACAATGGAAAAAGATAACCCAAATGTGTATGAGAACCATGATCAAGTATGCAAATGCCCATAAGTGAGAGAAATTAAGTTCATTTAAGCCTAAGTTCAGTTCGGAGCTGGTTTTCAGAACAATGTCAATGGCAAGCAAGCATACAAGTTTCAAGAAGAGTTTTCAAGGCACGAAGCATGCAAGGCTTTCAAGAGATGCACAAGCTACTTGATATGCTTAACTAGGGTGTCAAATTCAGTGCAAACAAGTGTTCTTTACAAGGCATTATCAACAGCTGCTCCATATGCAAGTGAATGCAATCTATATGATCTAGACTCAATCCTAAGAATGCAAGTGATGCAACTACATGATTTTTTATGCATTTTTCAATTTTTTTTTTTTTTTAATTTTTATGGTTTTTTCTATGCATATATGAATGTACAATGCAATGCATGAGACTCACAATCAACAAAACAAACATGATTAAATACTTGGTACCTCCCCCAAACTTAAATCACACAGTCTCTGTGTGAGTAAGAGAGAAGAAGATACCAAAAATATGATAAAGACAATGGTATGTACAAAGAAAGGTTGGAGTGATACCTCAAGTGGAGAGTGAAGTGTGGTAATGGGTGTCTAGAGCTTGAGCTTTGAGCTGGCCTTAAACTTCTGCCACACTTATTGAAAACATAAAGAAATGAAATAGCAAATTTATATACAAGGATAACCATGGGAATTCCTCCCAAGTGAGCTTGTTTTGAGTCACTAGCTTGACTACCTTTTCTCTTGTACTAGTGAGAAGGAGGATCCTTCCCACCTTCAAGAGTGATAGTGAGGACCTGAGAGAGGAGCTCTTGGAGCTTGATGGGGTCGTTTTGAAGCTGAGGAGTGATGATGGCCCTTGCACTTGAGAATGGCTTGGACCTGCCTTTGCACTTGATCTTGTACTCAATGGCTCCATCCTTGAGCTTCATTGGGTGGAGAGTGAGAGTGTGAGGAGTCTTATCAAGAGGTGGAGAATGAGTTTCTTTCACTATCTTCTTCATGTCATGAGCAGCCTTTGTGGCTTTACTCACCTCCTCCTTTTTAGCACTTTCCAAGTGCTCAACACATAGCTCTCGAGAAGACTCTCCAATAAGACCTTCTTCCTTACAAACAACAACTTCAGCTTGGGTATTCTCAATGGATGGTTCTTCACAAGTGATTGTTCCACAATACCCAACATCCATTGAAGACTGAATTGGGTAGGAGACAGCTTTGTTCACATTGAGGAGTGTGACCTTCTTGTTTGGGAAGTCAATGCAAGCTCCAACTGTTGTGAGAAATGGAGTGCCAAGGATCAAAGGAACTCTCTTCTCAATTGCCATCTTCAGAACAGTGAGGTCTATAGGAATTGTGCATGCTCCAATCTTCAAAGGAAAGTCTTTGATGAGGCCAATGGGGGTTGTAGAAGATGAATCCCCAAACATGAGAGAAGATGTGTTTGGCTCCATGCTCTCAATACCAAGACTTTTCACCATTTCCAATGAGATCACATTCACACTTGCACCAGAATCAACCAAAGCATCATTCATAGTGATCTTACCAAGGGAGCAAGACAATGTGAACTTCCCTTGAGACTCTAGCTTAGGGAGGGACTGTGGAGGGACTGGTGTATCAATCTTCAAAATGGAGATGTCCAAAAGCTCAGCCACTTCTGCTTGGTGGTGTAGAATGTCCTTGATGAGCATCATTTGGACATGAGCTTCACGCATACCGGAGATTTCTGGGAGCCTGACCCCAACATCACTAAGATCTTTTCTGAACTTGGAGATAACCTTCTTCTGAGCTTTGGTGAGGACCCTTTGTGGAAATGGGAGTGGGACCTCATATGGTGGTAGCTCAACCTCAGGAGCTTCTTCCAGCTTGGTCTCTTTCAGCTTGTGGTCAGCTCTTTTTTCTACCGGTTTCTCAGCCTTAGGCTCAACTCTCTGCAAATTCGTTGCTTTAACCTTCCTTTCAGCTTGTACCTGAACCCTTTCCATAACTTTATCCACCATCTGTGCTTCAGCGGTTGCTACAACCAATTTTTCAACTTTCCCAAACACTAGCTTCTCAATCTCATCTACCTCTTTCTCATAATCACTCAGCTCAATCTCTGAAGAAGTAGTAGAGATGATAACATTGCAAGACTCCTTGGGATTCTTTTCTGGTTTTCCTGGTAGAGATCCCATTGAGCTCTTGGAAGATGATGGCATAGAGGCGACCTGACTCTCCAAAGTGTTGAAGCGAGATGCAAGTTGTAAGAACTTGTTGTTGAGGTCAGAGTAGTTCCCATCAATCTTTGTGTGGATGTTCTTGAACTCATAAACCATTGTCTTCTCATTTCTGGCTTGAAAGTCCAAGAGTTTCTTGAACATAGAATCCACACTTGAATCTGAAGCTGGAGCTTGAGAAGAACTGCCTTGAGCTTGAGTAGACTGATTATTTTGGTTGCTGAAACCAGGAGGGTAGCTTTGCGTGGCCTGGTATCCTCCTTGCTGATTGTTGTAGTGAGGTCTTTGATGGTAGTTGTTTTGCTGAAAGTTGGGCTCCTTTCTGTACCATGTACCATTGTTGTTGATGAAGCAAAGCTCTTCTTGCCCTTCCAAACCATTAACTTCATTCACCTTAGAAGGAAACTCTTGACTAGGATCACCAACAAAGCTAACCTGCTCCTTCTTGGATTGGTTGGAAAGAACCAAGTCCAACTTGTCTTGCAAAGACTTGATATCTTTCCTTGTCTGCTGGTCATCCCCTCTGTTGGCTCTATCATACTCCTCATTGTAGACTGAGTCACTCTTTGCCATGTTCTCCACCAGCTCCTCTGCATCCTGCTCAGTTCTGCCCAAGAAGAAACCATTACTAGCAGTGTCAAGCCTGTTTCTGCAAGATGGGAGAACGCCCCTGTAGAAGGTGCTAAGCAAGCTTTCCTTGGTGAAACCATGATGAGGACATTGAGTAATGTAGCTTTGAATCTTCCCATGCTTCACCAAAAGCTTCAAGATTCCTCTGTTGAAACCAGAGATCTCATTCCTTATCTTGCTGTCGTGAGTGAGAGAAGAATTTCTAGGAAGGCTTCTTTGCATCATCCCAGGTAGGATGCTATCACTTGAGAGACCTTCTCCCATGTGTGAGCTTTATCTCCCAAAGAGAAAGGAAACAACTAAGCTTGAATGCATCTTCAGAAACACCATTATCTTGATGGACCACACAGCTGATCAAACTTGTCCAAGTGATCTAGAGGATCTTCCAAGCAAGCCCATGATACTTGTTGCTTTGGATCATGTTGAGCAGCCCTGACTTGATCTCAAAGTTGTTGTTCTCCACAGCTGGTGCTCTGATGCCAACCTATGACCATGTATGTGAGGCGATCATAGGTTCCAATGGCGCGAGCTTGGCGCTGTGGGTGTTGTGGTCGAAGGTTGGCAGCTCCTTGACCATTTCCCTCTTGGGCAGCTCCAAAGGGATCTCTCCATCTGATTCTGGTTCTGATGGTGAGCCATATCAAAACCCAATCTGTTGAAATGAGCCTGTTGCTCCTCTTCTCTCCTTCTTCTTGTGTTCTCTCTTTCCAAAGCCCGGATGTCTGGTACTAGAGGAGTGAGGTTTGTAGTCCCTCTACTTCTCAAGTTCATACACCTGAAATGAAAAAGAAAAAGGAAAAAGCAGAGCCAATATCACAATAATAATAAAAATGACTTAGTCTCAAGCAAATGACTAAATCCCAATGTCAAAATCACAATAGAACTTGGCAACGGCGCCAATTTGATAACAGGAGTTTTCAAGGCTCCTAATCAAATGATGTAGTATAAAAGATTGTCGAACCAATCCTAAGTGATTCTAAAGCAAAAGGAATGCAAGACCATGCTTAATCTAAGTGCAATCAATAAGTGGAGTGAAGTGAACTAAGAACTAGAGTAGAAATGCAATAAAGAAATGATCTTTGTTTCTCAATATGAAGCAAGAGGACTCATGGGATTAGGGAATTGACATTGGGTGATCAAGTTTCAATCTAAAGGTGGCAGCTTTTCAATCAATCTATCAACCTTAAGCCTAGACACAATCCTAAACAAACTCTATCTCTAGATGAATGTTCATTTGCTAAGGCAACTCAAGCATCAAATCTCTTTGGTTGAATGTTACAAAAGCAATCATGGAGAACAAGTCTACTAGCCATCTTAACACCTTTAACAACAAATCTCTTTGGCAAAGTATGTTAAAAGCTTAGGAGAGTTGGTTCAGGCATTTCATCAAACACCTTGTGGGTGGGAAATGCCTAAAGCTCAACTTTTGAGAGGCCAACTCAAAAGATGCATTGAGAACACTCTATAAGCAAGGAACAAGAGAGATCTATACTAAAACACCTTAGATCTAGCTTAATCACCCTTAGTCTCCCTAACCCATGAATCCAAAAGGAGTCTACTCACTAATCTTCATGATTAACCTTAAACCCATGGTTGATTTAAGAGAAATCATGTTGAGAAGCAAGTTTAATCCAACAATTCACAAAGAAATAAGAAGAAAAGAAACTAAAGATTCAATCTTTCTTCAAGGTTTCAATGTGTTCTTAAGAGAAAACAAGATAATCCCATCATTAGGGTCTAAAGAGTATTTATAGTAGCCTAAAAACGAGCTGGGTCGACCCAACAAACCTGGGTTGACCCAAGATAATTTGGGTAAAAGTTGGTAAAAACAGATGTGAATATTTTTTCTAAGTGTCACAGCTGGTTTTTGACGCGTCCAATAAGCCGCTGGAGGTGCAAAAAGCCGCTGTGACATCACAGCTGGTTTTTGACGCGTCGTCACTTGGCCACTGCGAGAAGTCGAAGTTGGGCAGGGAGGTGTGTTTTTCTCCAGCGGTTTGGTGAAACCGCTGCACCAAAAGCCGCTCCAACACTTAGAATTTTCAGCAGAACTTCTGCACCGGCTTCTCGTCATGACGCCAGGCCGCTGGGTGACGCTAGGCCGCTGGGTGATGTGCATCGGCTTCCTGCAAGGTCAAAATGCCGCTGCCTGTCACATGAAGCCGCTGGGACACTTAGTCATCACGCCATGAACTCGAAAAACACCAATCTTGCCTCCAATCCACCTCCAATTGCTCCAAAGTCACCATTTGGCATCTCCATCACCTGATAAGAACAAATGCAATGCAATGCAAACTAAACAAGTCTAAATGCTATCCTAGATGATCAAAATGCATGATAAATGAATGGTAAAATCTATTAAAAACACAAGATATCAAAAAACTTAGATCACGAGGGTATAGTAGAAGAGATCAAAGATGTAGTTTGTGGGCGCTGAGGAAGAATCTATTAATCATGTTATCTTTGGAATGCCCACATGCATTACAAACATGGGCTTTGTCATTGATACCTTCAGCTCCAGGTCTTTTTCCGGGAGCCTCTCTGTTTTCTAACATGGATTATCTTTTCTGGCGATTACCGAATGGTTTTGTTTTGGGGTTTTCCATGGATTATGTGGTATATTTGAAGAATCGGAACAATAAGATTTATACTAACAAAACCATGGATCCACCGGAATTCTTCGAATAGCCAAAGTGGAAGCAACGGTTTGGGCGGAAGCCCAGTTGACGATCCCTACCCAGCATTCGATCAATACTTCATCCTTGGAGTGGATGTCGATAGAATTCTTTACGGATTTTCTTTATTGATGGTGCTTGGAGAGCACAAGATAACTTTTCTGGACAGGGTGGTTCTTTACAAGAAAAATGGATCGACCGAGAAGTTGATGGGAGCTATGAACCTCCGAAGAGCCTATCTTTTTGCATGCCGAATGTGAGGCGTTGATTTGGGCTATGGAGTGCATGAAGACTCTTAACTTCTCAGACGTGGTATTCGCTACCAGACTGTTCTCAACTGGTAAAGATGGTGTCCTCACCTGGAGAGTGGCCAGCTTTTGCTAACACATTTGGAGGAGTTCCAGCGCAGTAAGATTTTCTTTCCTTCCTTCAAAAATTCGACATATTCCAAGGGCCGCATAACTCAGTGGCGGACAAGCTAGGCACCGCGGGTGCCAGATGTTCCCCTTCTGCTTATGTTTTATGTCGATTCTATGCCTCCAGTTTGGTTCCACGAATCAACTGAGCATAGATCATAGTTAGTTTTATGATGTTGTCAAAAAAAAAAAAAACTCGAACATA
>NW_026615479.1:0-55000 GCF_000801105.2 Raphanus sativus | reverse complement strand
AGATGGTGATGGAATCTGTTGCTGGATGTGTGTCTCTCTCAACAGATCAGTGGATGGATGATGAGTAGAAGATGGGATTGGCCTTGCTGGATGTGTATCACTCTCAAGGCAAATCGTTGGGGGATTGATGGGATGAAGAATCGCCACAAGCTTGATGGTTGGAGCTTGATAAGATTCAGGCTGCTCTCTCTTGCTTCTCACACTAGAAAGACTTAGGGTTTTCTTTGCAAAGGCAAAACAAATTTCATAAAAGACTTAAGTGCCAAAAATCGCCAGCCACAAGGGTTATAAAGCCATCCCTTTGTGGACTCAACAATGTCTTAAAAGGCCTAGACAAATGGCCAACTCTCAAAGAAATAAAAGGCTGACAAATGCCCAAAGTCTTAAACCAAAATAAAATTAAAATAAAATAGAAAACCGGTTGCTGGTTGAGATGCCTAAACCAAAGCTCATAGTATGCTTGCATGTTGCCTCATTAAAACCTTATCGGGAAAACCCAGTGGGACAAAACCCGATGAAGGAAAAAGAGTACAACACATACTACTTACTTTGGTGGTCGGCTATATCTCTGAACCGGAAGCAATGTGGTCGGTTGGATTGGAGATTGATTCTGAACCAAGGTTGAATGTGGAGATGATGAAACCGGATTGGTTCTGGCCGAGTGATCTGAATTGGATTGGACCGGCTGAGTCTTGAACTTCAATTGAACCGGCTTGGTCTTGTATCTTCAATTGGACCATCTCTTCAATCAGTAGCTGGTTCTGGCCGGTTTGTCCATCTTGATCTAGGATTTGTTGGACCGCCTTGGAGAACCCTTCCCTTATCGCCCTGGTTCCACTCCTAGTGGTCGGACCGCGCCTAATTATGGGAACCTCTACTTGGATGGCCTCATCATTCCCTCCCTCTTGAAAAGGTTCTGGCCTCAGAACATCATCATCTGCAAGAAAAGGGGACAAATCAGATACATTGAACGTATGGGAAATCTTAAACTCACCTGGAAGATCAAGCTTATAAGCATTGTCATTGATCTTTTCAAGAACCCGGAAGGGTCCAGTCCCTCGAGGTGATAGCTTGGACTTCCTTGCTTCAGGAAACCTTTCTGGCCGCATGTGTAACCACACCAAGTCTCCTGGTTCGAACAACACTTCCTTTCTCTTCTGGTCGACCCGCGCCTTGACCTTGGCCGCCTTGGCTTCTAGTCTCTCCTTGACTTTTTGGTGCAAGGTCTTAACAAACTCCGCCTTGTTGGCTCCATCTCTACTGCGGTACATAGGACTGGGCAGTGTGGAAAGGTCCAAAGGAGTTTCAGGCTGAAAACCATAGACAACTTCAAAAGGAGAAAGATCAGTAGTAGAGTGTCTAGCATGGTTATAAGCAAACTCAATAAAAGGCAGACAAGTTAACCAGTTCCTTAAGTTCTTACCGACCGTAGCTCTCAATAACTGAGAGAGTGTACGGTTTACTACCTCGGTTTGGCCATCAGTCTGTGGATGGCAAGTGGTCGAGAACAACAGCTTGGTACCAAGTTTACCCCATAAAGTCTTCCAGAAATGGCTTAAGAACTTGGTGTCTCGGTCAGATACAATGGTCCTAGGCATGCCATGTAGACGAACCACCTCTTTGAAGAACAGGTTGGCGATTTGGGTGGCATCATTGGTTGTGTTACAAGCAATGAAGTGAGCCATCTTGGAGAACCTGTCCACAACAACAAAAATGGAATCCTTGTGGTCTATCTTGGGCAAGCCCAGCACAAAGTCCATAGAAAGATCTACCCAAGGGTGGTCAGGAATAGGTAAAGGCATGTATAAACCGTAAGGATGTGACCTGGATTTTGTCTTAAGGCAGACAATGCACTTGGTGCACAAGTTCTCAACGTCCTTCCTCATGTTTGGCCAAAAGAAATGGTCGGTTAGGACACTTAGAGTTTTATCTCTACCAAAATGTCCCATGAGGCCGCCACCATGGGCCTCCCGAACCAGCAATTCCCGCATGGAACCTTGGGGAATGCACAATTTCTTTTCCTTGAACAAGAAGCCATCTTGTTGGTAATATGGGCCGGCTGCCATCTTGGTAGTTTTCCTGAAAACTTCTTGAAAATCAGGGTCAGTAATATAAGAATCCTTAATATACTCAAAACCCATGATCTTAGCTTCCATGGTGGAGATAAGAGTGTGTCTCCGGGACAGTGCATCGGCCACCACATTGTCTTTGCCCTTCTTGTACTTAATCACATAAGGGAAAGTCTCCACAAACTCTAACCATCTGGCGTGCCTCTTCTTGAGTGTGGTCTGACCTCTCAAGTGCTTAAGAGTCTCATGATCTGTATGAATAACAAACTCTTTAGACAAAAGATAATGTTGCCAAGTTTCAAGAGATCTCACTAGAGCATAAAGCTCTTTGTCGTAGGTGGGATAATTGAGGGCAGCTCCACTCAATTTCTCACTGAAGAAGGCTACTGGTCGGCCTCCTTGAGTAAGCACAGCTCCTATGCCTGTACCTGATGCATCACATTCAATCTCAAAGGTTTTATCGAAGTTAGGCAGAGTAAGGACTGGTGCATGAGTCAAACTATATTTAAGCCTGTTAAAAGACTCTTCTTGGGCAGGACCCCAAGTAAAGGATACATTCTTCTTGATCACAGACGTCATTGGAGCAGCAATGGTACTGAAATCCCTGACAAACCGTCGATAGAAGCTGGCCAGACCATGAAAACTGCGGACATGGCCTATTGTGGTCGGAGTTGGCCAGTCTTGGATCGCCTTGATCTTTTCTTCATCGACCTTCAGTCCCTGTGAACTCACAACAAAACCTAAGAAAACCAATTCATCAGTACAAAACACACATTTCTTTAGGTTAGCATAAAGTCCCTCCTGCCTCAATGCCTTCAGCACCTGTTCTACATGATAAACATGGTCGGATAAGCTCTGACTATAGATCAGTATATCATCAAAGTACACAACCACAAACTTACTGATGTATGGCCTTAGAACCTCGTTCATAAGCCTCATGAATGTGCTGGGGGCGTTGGTAAGGCCAAATGGCATCACAAGCCACTCATACAAACCTTGTTTCGTCTTGAAGGCGGTTTTCCACTCATCACCTTCCTTCATACGAACTTGGTGATATCCACTCCTGAGATCAATCTTAGAAAACACAGTAGAACCACTTAGTTCATCCAACATATCATCTAATCTAGGTATAGGGTACCGATATTTGATGGTTATGTTGTTGATGGCTCGGCAGTCCACACACATGCGCCATGTTCCGTCCTTCTTAGGCACCAATAGGACCGGGACCGCACAAGGACTTAGGCTCTCACGGATATAGCCTTTGTCCATGAGGTCTTGGACCTGCCTCTCCAACTCCTTGGCCTCTTCAGGGTTAACACGGTAAGCGGCTCGGTTGGGCAGTGGTGCGCCTGGTACAAGGTCGATCTGATGTTCAATGCCGCGGATGGGGGGCAAGCCGGCGGGTATATCATCAGGGAAGACGTCCTTGTACTTCTCCATGAGGTCTTGCATCTCGCCAGGTAGCTCTTGTGCCTCAAAACCTGCAAAACAACCTTCCTTAAAGACCATTAGTAGCACCTGCGTCTCACGAGATAAAGATTTAAGAACTTGGCCTGAAGACATATAAAGGTTGGTTTTACTTACCTTTCCAGCCTGGTCCATTGATTTCTGCATATCATGGACTTCTTGTGGACTAAGGGGAGCTAAGCTGTGCTTCTTGTTGTTATGGCAGAAGCTGTAGACATTGGTCCGACCATGGTGGATGGTTTCCTTGTCAAATTGCCACGGCCTGCCAAGAAGTATGTGGCCGGCTTGCATAGGAACAACATCACACTTCACCTGGTCATGGTACCTGCCAATACTAAAAGACACAACAACTTGCTCGGCTATCTTGAGCTCAGTCTCATCATTGAGCCACTTGAGTCGGTATGGTCTCGGGTGTGGAGTCTTGATCAAACCTAGCTTATCAACAAGATACTTGCTAGCCACATTAGTACAAGAACCACCATCTATGATCAAGCTACATACCTTTTGTTCCACACTACATCTTGTATGGAAGATGTTTTCTCTTTGGACGGTTTCAGGATCAAAGAGTGCACTGAGGGATCGTCTGGTCACTAGTAACTCACCAGTCTCAGCATAATCGACCAATTCCTCATCAGATGCATCTGTCTCCAACTCGGCCTCATCTTGGGACTCATACTCCCCATCGGCCTTAAGGACCATCACTCTCTTGTTCGGACAATCTCTAGCATAGTGTCCTTTTCCCTGACATTTAAAACAAGTAATATCACGAGTTCTCTGATTTTGAACTTGACCCTTACCTTGGTCAGATGAACCGGCTCTAGTTGTGTCAGCTTGGTTCTTCTTGAACCGGTTCTCCACTTCTATGGATTTGTTCTTTTCAGCACCTTTGGAACCTGGTTGAGACCACGCAGGTTTGCTCCGGCTAGTGGCCGCATTCTTCCTCTTGATATGGACCTCAGCCTGGACGGCATAGTGCAAGAGATCATTGAAGTCCTCATACGGCTGGCGCTCCACCTTCCGTGCAATCCGATCGTTCAGCCCCTCCAAGAACTGGGACATCATGGACGCCTCAGACTCGTCCACTTCCAATCGGTTCCTTAGAGCCTCAAACTCTTCAAAGTACTCCTCCACGGACTTAGTTCCCTGAGACAACTTACGAAAACGTTTTAGTAAATCTCTAGGATAATGTGATGGAATGTACCTCGCTCGGAGTTTGGTTCGCATCTCAATCCAGTTTTGGGCTCTCCATACTGGACCGGACTTAGCAACATCTCGATCCCACCATGATAGAGCATTATCAGTAAGCTGGGCCGCGGCTAGAGCTATCTTCTTTGCCTCGGAGTACTTGTAGTACTCAAAGATATATTCCATGCGCTTCTCCCATGTGATGTAAGCGTCCGGATCAACCTTTCCCGCGAACGTAGGTGGCTTCAGTTTGATGTCCTTGCCTCTTTGAAAGGCCGCATCATCGTTCCGGTCTCGATCTCTCCTCCGGTCAGGGCTTCCGTCCCGCCTTTGGTAAGGACTTACATCTCTACCACGTCTCCCACCTCGAGCGGCCTGGTTTGCACCTCCACGATCTGGTGGCTCATACTCAGACTCATCTTCCTCCGACTCGGACTGCGGCTGGTTGAGGTAAGGGCCGAACCTTCTTGCAGCCGGTTGGCCATTGGGTTGGTTCCGGTTTCCCTGACCCATGAGATTCATTTGTGCAGTCAAGGCATTAAGGGCTTCCGTGAGCTGAGCTTGTCCGGCCTGCAAGGCTTGGAGTTGGGTGTTGATCTCAGCTGCACCATTCAAGTCTCCCATATCTCCTGGAAAATAAGAAAGACAAGAAGATCAAGTGCAAAGGGAATTGGCAAAGAAAGAAGGAAAAAGAAAGAAGAAAGGACTTAAGAAAGAAAAGAAAAGAAAGATCAAACTTGAATGCAAATGAATGAATGAAAGCAAATCTTTTTTTTTTTGATTTATGAAAATTAATTTCGAAATTCTTTTAAAAAGGAAAGTTGAAATCTTTTTTTTTTTTTAAACTTGGAAAGAATTAAAATCGAAAAAGTTAAAAAAAAGAAAGAAAATTAAAGATTAAATGCAAATCAAAATTAAAGATGATTGAAATCTTTTTTTTTTAAATATGATTGACAAAATTAAATGAATGCAAATCAATCAGATATGAATGCAAACAATCAATCTAATGATGGATGCAAATGCAATCAAATAAATGCAAAAATGATCAATTATTTCTAAACTAGGAAAGAAAAATCGATCAAGCAGCAAAAACAAGTTGCAAAAATGATGCAAGCCACGAAATGATCTAGCAATCCTAGGATGAACAATGCTATGAACAGCAAGAACAACCAAGAACAGCAAGAACAACAAAGAACAATTTTTTTTTTTTTAAAGATGCAAATGCAGAAACTGAAAAAGATGAACTAAAGGATAGAAATAACCAAATCTTTTGGAGCCTTTAGCTCTGATACCAAATGTTACAGGCTGGGAACCAGGCTGCAAACTAATGGCTTGGAGAATAAGATTCTGGTCGATTTTGGTACTGGTTTTGAAAGGACTTGATGCTTGGATCAAAACTGCCAAAACTGTACCTGAAACAAAAGAAACTTTTTATGAGTTTTATGGATTTATAAAAATGAAGAACAGAAGCAAAACTATGAAAATAAAACAAGAACAGAAACAGAGATGATTTTTATGGATTTTAGATTTATAAAATGAATCAAACAAAAGATGCAAACAGAAATAAAAACAAGAGAAATAAAAAGGGATAGAGATGGTGATGGAATCTGTTGCTGGATGTGTGTCTCTCTCAACAGATCAGTGGATGGATGATGAGTAGAAGATGGGATTGGCCTTGCTGGATGTGTATCACTCTCAAGGCAAATCGTTGGGGGGATTGATGGGATGAAGAATCGCCACAAGCTTGATGGTTGGAGCTTGATAAGATTCAGGCTGCTCTCTCTTGCTTCTCACACTAGAAAGACTTAGGGTTTTCTTTGCAAAGGCAAAACAAATTTCATAAAAGACTTAAGTGCCAAAATCGCCAGCCACAAGGGGTTATAAAGCCATCCCTTTGTGGACTCAACAATGTCTTAAAAGGCCTAGACAAATGGCCAACTCTCAAAAAATAAAAGGCTGACAAATGCCCAAAGTCTTAAACCAAAATAAAATTAAAATAAAATAGAAAACCGGTTGCTGGTTGAGATGCCTAAACCAAAGCTCATAGTATGCTTGCATGTTGCCTCATTAAAACCTTATCGGGAAAACCCAGTGGGACAAAACCCGATGAAGGAAAAAGAGTACAACACATACTACTTACTTTGGTGGTCGGCTATATCTCTGAACCGGAAGCAATGTGGTCGGTTGGATTGGAGATTGATTCTGAACCAAGGTTGAATGTGGAGATGATGAAACCGGATTGGTTCTGGCCGAGTGATCTGAATTGGATTGGACCGGCTGAGTCTTGAACTTCAATTGAACCGGCTTGGTCTTGTATCTTCAATTGGATCATCTCTTCAATCAGTAGCTGGTTCTGGCCGGTTTGTCCATCTTGATCTAGGATTCTGTTGGACCGCCTTGGAGAACCCTTCTCTTATGGCCTTGGTTCCACTCCTAGTGGTCGGACCGCGCCTAATTATGGGAACCTCTACTTGGATGGCCTCATCAGATATCTTCTTACTCACACTACTATGAGATTTATTCAACTTCCTGGTTATTCTCCACTGATTAGTGGTTCCCAATCAAGCTTCTTAGATATTGGTTCATCCTGGTTTGATAAGAATCATGAAGATATTGCCATATGTCCGAACAGGCTAATCTGGAATCATCTGGATAGAAAGTGGGATATCTTCTTACTCACAACTCCTATGAGATTTATTCAACTTCCTGGTTATTCTCCACTGATTAGTGGTTCCAAATAAAGCTTCTTAGATCGTGGTTCATCCTGGTTTGATAAGAATCATGAAGATAATGGCATATGTCCGAACAGGCTAATCTGGAATCATCTGGATAGAAAGTGGGATATCTTCTTACTCACAACTCCTATGAGATTTATTCAACTTCCTGGTTATTCTCCACTGATTAGTGGTTCCAAATAAAGCTTCTTAGATCGTGGTTCATCCTGGTTTGATAAGAATCATGAAGATATTGCCATATGTCCGAACAGGCTAATCTGGAATCATCTGGATAGAAAGTGGGATATCTTCTTACTCACAACACCTATGAGATTTATTCAACTTCCTGGTTATTCTCCACTGATTAGTGGTTCCAAATAAAGCTTCTTAGATCGTGGTTCATCCTGGTTTGATAAGAATCATGAAGATATTGCCATATGTCCGAACAGGCTAATCTGGAATCATCTGGATAGAAAGTGGGATATCTTCTTACTCACAACTCCTATGAGATTTATTCAACTTCCTGGTTATTCTCCACTGATTAGTGGTTCCAAATAAAGCTTCTTAGATCGTGGTTCATCCTGGTTTGATAAGAATCATGAAGATATTGCCATATGTCCGAACAGGCTAATCTGGAATCATCTGGATAGAAAGTGGGATATCTTCTTACTCACAACTCCTATGAGATTTATTCAACTTCCTGGTTATTCTCCACTGATTAGTGGTTCCAAATAAAGCTTCTTAGATCGTGGTTCATCCTGGTTTGATAAGAATCATGAAGATATTGCATATGTCCGAACAGGCTAATCTGGAATCATCTGGATAGAAAGTGGGATATCTTCTTACTCACAACTCCTATGAGATTTATTCAACTTCCTGGTTATTCTCCACTGATTAGTGGTTCCAAATAAAGCTTCTTAGATCGTGGTTCATCCTGGTTTGATAAGAATCATGAAGATATTGCCATATGTCCGAACAGGCTAATCTGGAATCATCTGGATAGAAAGTGGGATATCTTCTTACTCACAACTCCTATGAGATTTATTCAACTTCCTGGTTATTCTCCACTGATTAGTGGTTCCAAATAAAGCTTCTTAGATCGTGGTTCATCCTGGTTTGATAAGAATCATGAAGATATTGCCATATGTCCGAACAGGCTAATCTGGAATCATCTGGATAGAAAGTGGGATATCTTCTTACTCACAACTCCTATGAGATTTATTCAACTTCCTGGTTATTCTCCACTGATTAGTGGTTCCAAATAAAGCTTCTTAGATCGTGGTTCATCCTGGTTTGATAAGAATCATGAAGATATTGCCATATGTCCGAACAGGCTAATCTGGAATCATCTGGATAGAAAGTGGGATATCTTCTTACTCACAACTCCTATGAGATTTATTCAACTTCCTGGTTATTCTCCACTGATTAGTGGTTCCAAATAAAGCTTCTTAGATCGTGGTTCATCCTGGTTTGATAAGAATCATGAAGATAATGGCATATGTCCGAACAGGCTAATCTGGAATCATCTGGATAGAAGTGGGATATCTTCTTACTCACAACACTTATGAGATTTATTCAACTTCCTGGTTATTCTCCACTGATTAGTGGTTCCAAATAAAGCTTCTTAGATCGTGGTTCATCCTGGTTTGATAAGAATCATGAAGATATTGCCATATGTCCGAACAGGCTAATCTGGAATCATCTGGATAGAAAGTGGGATATCTTCTTACTCACAACTCCTATGAGATTTATTCAACTTCCTGGTTATTCTCCACTGATTAGTGGTTCCAAATAAAGCTTCTTAGATCGTGGTTCATCCTGGTTTGATAAGAATCATGAAGATATTGCCATATGTCCGAACAGGCTAATCTGGAATCATCTGGATAGAAAGTGGGATATCTTCTTACTCACAACTCCTATGAGATTTATTCAACTTCCTGGTTATTCTCCACTGATTAGTGGTTCCAAATAAAGCTTCTTAGATCGTGGTTCATCCTGGTTTGATAAGAATCATGAAGATATTGCCATATGTCCGAACAGGCTAATCTGGAATCATCTGGATAGAAAGTGGGATATCTTCTTACTCACAACTCCTATGAGATTTATTCAACTTCCTGGTTATTCTCCACTGATTAGTGGTTCCAAATAAAGCTTCTTAGATCGTGGTTCATCCTGGTTTGATAAGAATCATGAAGATATTGCCATATGTCCGAACAGGCTAATCTGGAATCATCTGGATAGAAAGTGGGATATCTTCTTACTCACAACTCCTATGAGATTTATTCAACTTCCTGGTTATTCTCCACTGATTAGTGGTTCCAAATAAAGCTTCTTAGATCGTGGTTCATCCTGGTTTGATAAGAATCATGAAGATATTGCCATATGTCCGAACAGGCTAATCTGGAATCATCTGGATAGAAAGTGGGATATCTTCTTACTCACAACTCCTATGAGATTTATTCAACTTCCTGGTTATTCTCCACTGATTAGTGGTTCCAAATAAAGCTTCTTAGATCGTGGTTCATCCTGGTTTGATAAGAATCATGAAGATATTGCCATATGTCCGAACAGGCTAATCTGGAATCATCTGGATAGAAAGTGGGATATCTTCTTACTCACAACTCCTATGAGATTTATTCAACTTCCTGGTTATTCTCCACTGATTAGTGGTTCCAAATAAAGCTTCTTAGATCGTGGTTCATCCTGGTTTGATAAGAATCATGAAGATATTGCCATATGTCCGAACAGGCTAATCTGGAATCATCTGGATAGAAAGTGGGATATCTTCTTACTCACAACTCCTATGAGATTTATTCAACTTCCTGGTTATTCTCCACTGATTAGTGGTTCCAAATAAAGCTTCTTAGATCGTGGTTCATCCTGGTTTGATAAGAATCATGAAGATAATGGCCATATGTCCGAACAGGCTAATCTGGAATCATCTGGATAGAAGGTGGGATATCTTCTTACTCACAACACTTATGAGATTTATTCAACTTCCTGGTTATTCTCCACTGATTAGTGGTTCCAAATAAAGCTTCTTAGATCGTGGTTCATCCTGGTTTGATAAGAATCATGAAGATATTGCCATATGTCCGAACAGGCTAATCTGGAATCATCTGGATAGAAAGTGGGATATCTTCTTACTCACAACTCCTATGAGATTTATTCAACTTCCTGGTTATTCTCTACTGATTAGTGGTTCCAAATAAAGCTTCTTAGATCGTGGTTCATCCTGGTTTGATAAGAATCATGAAAATATTGCCATATGTCCGAACAGGCTAATCTGGAATCATCTGGATAGAAAGTGGGATATCTTCTTAATCACAACTCCTATGAGATTTATTCAACTTCCTGGTTATTCTCACTGATTAGTGGTTCCAAATAAAGCTTCTTAAGATCGTGGTTCGTAAGAAATAATAAGAAGATGATAACAGGTGAGATAAGTGTGCCAGAGTTAAGAGAGATGAGAAGAAGAGAGAATCGACAGTGAGAGAGAGAGTAAGAAGGATTGTATTTCCTTGTTAATGTGCAACATACAACAAGTATATAAAGGCAATGTGCCTTGGTACAACAATGAATAAACAAAGAAACTCATAACTAAGAAAAGAATAAAGAATGAGTGTTCTGGTCGAGAGAAAGGACAGGGACCTAAACGGTCTCTGCCTGGTTTGTCTTTTCTTCCATCCTTAAATGGATCATGTGACTAATACTATAAATAATTCACCAACTTGTCTCCTTGCTCTCTAACGGTCAGGAGCCTTTTGTGTGATCAAAACTTCGACCAGCTCTCCTCTGTTCCTTGTCTTCTAAGTCACTCTAGGTCACAGATGAGAGCCTTGATATCAAGTTACTCCATATAACTTGTTTATAGACCAGAAACCCTCCATCGCCCAAGTGTAGTATTTCTTCTCTACTTGGTCTGATTCTTTCTTCTCTTAATAATGTCATCATGTCAATACTCCCCCTCATACCATAAGGTATGGTTAAGCTTGGAACTCATGAAGACATCCCTCATTAAAACCTTTTGTGTGAAAACCCAATGGGATAAAAACACACAAAGGAAAAAGAGAGATGCTTCATGACTTAAGAGGATCATGATCTGGCCAAGTCTATGAATCCCAATCTTGGATGAATGAACTCACATACCTTGGTGCTTGCTCCCTTGGTGAAGATGTCTGCTAGCTGAATCTTCACTTCTAGTGTAGCAAGGTAGAATAATCTTCTGCTCCACTGCTTGTTCTAACCTTATGGACAATCCACTTCAATATGCTTTGTCCTCTCATGGAACACTGAGTTTGAAGCTATATGAATGGCTGCCTGGTGTCACAGTGCATTGTGATTGGTGTTTTGTTGTCTCAATGCCCAAGTCTCTCAGCAGGTTTCTGATCCAAATGAGCTCACTAGTAAGCTTCCTCATTGCTCTATATTCTGCTTCAGCACTTGAAACATTGATACCACCTTCTGTTCTTGCTTTTCCAAGTGACTAGATTGCCTCCTATGAAGGTGCAATAGCCAGTAGTAGACCTCCTGTCCACTCTATCACCAGCCCAATCTGCATCACAATATCCACGATCTATGTGCTCTTGTTGCAACCCATCCAAACACCTTGACCAGGAGCCTCCCTTAGATACCTCATGATTCTTTCTACCCATATTCCAAATGGGTGAACTTTTGGTGCTTGCATATGCTGGCTAACTTGATTCACAGCAAAGCAGATGTCTTGCCTTGTAATGGTGAGATAGATCAGCTTCCCAACCATCCTTCTATAGAGTTTGAAGTCTCCAAATGGGTGTATCTTCAAACTCCCCCTCCGCAAGACCTTGTAACCTTCTTCAAGTGCAGTGTCTTAGCTACTCTTGCTCCAGCTTTCCTGCCTCATTTTTAAAAGATCAAGTGTGTACTTTCTTTGAGATAAGAATAGCCCCTCCTTAGAGCGGCATATCTCAATCCCTAGAAAGTACTTTAGCTCACCCAAATCTTTAATATCAAAGCTAGATTTAAGGAAAGCTTTAGTAGAGATGATACCTTCCTTGTTGCTTCATGTGATGATGATATCATCTACATAGATCAGTATCACCACAATTCCTTGCTTGCTTGTGAGGGTGAAGAGATGATGCAAACCTAGCTGAACAAGGAGCCAATGCGGAGCATGAGGAGCTGATTCAGCTGAGTGATACTGAAGAGGAGACAAGTGAGCTAGATGTTGCTGAAGAGGAGACAAGTAAAGCCCACGACAACCATGAACTCATAACCAAGTTAGGCCCGGTTACAAGATCACAAACCAGGAGATTGAAGAATGCAATTTCGATGTTGGTTTATTCTAAACCAGAACCAACTTCGATGGAGAATCAAGTCAAGGAATTCTTCAATTACTCAGTCTTCGAGATTGCCTAGTTCTAAGTGTTTTCTTCTTAGTTTCACACAAGTCTTGTTGCAAGTTTCCACATTCTTTCTTTGTCATTGTTCTACATAAACCGTGAGAATCCAAAGTATGATTCATTCACTTTTTCAATAAAAATCTTTCCTTTGTTATTGTGAATCCTTTGTTCAGTTTCTGAACACTGTTTGCCTAGGAGTTGATTCTCTGCAAGGCTTTGGCTTTAGATCATTGTTTGTGGGCGTAATACTCACGATCTCTAGCACATCTACACAAGTGTTTGATCTCTCCATCGATCTACACTGAAGTTCATCACCATATCTATCTCAATCCATCAACCATCTCACCATCTTTCAAGGAGACAATACCATCCTTGTTCTAATCCGCAAAACACAACCCATATCACCCTCAGATCCATCCAAAAGGGAAAACAAACCATCAAGGGTTTCATTAAGTGGTATCAGAGCAGATTGAGGGCTTTTGATTCAGGGTTTGTACTCGATTTTCTTCTTCTCTTTGGGAACCTCTTTTGATCATTCTGTGAATCTATCCATCTCTTCTCTATCTATCTAAAAGTGCGAGGGGGCCGACCAGTATAAAAAAAGAAAGATCAAAGCATCTAAGGCTGAAGAGAAATCCAGCCAGACTGAAGAGAAATCCAGTCTCTGGTGGTAAAGCCTCTTGCGAACTAAATCTCTTAATACTGTCTATCTTTTCTTCTCTTTGGGGTAGGGAATTGACTTCAAAAGGCTTGAACTCTGTTTGCTATTGAACTCCTGGATTCACAAACTGAAACACTTGAGAGAAACACTTGAGAGAAACACCAGTGAGGCTTCGGCTATCATATTGTGTTCTAACCTTTCTTGTTGAGTTTCTTAATAGGAATCATGTCGGATGAAGAGCATGAGCGGGAAGATCATCCAAATCTATTCAACAAAGTCCAGATGGATGCTATGATGTCAACTCTGATGAAAGCAATAGATAAGAAACTTGAATTTGAAAGAAATTCCTTTGCTACTAACAATGTTTTAGGTAGTGCTTCTCAGGCTAGGAAAGCTGCTAGAGAGAAAAGGAGAGGCAAGAGAGTAGCTACTGGCTTGACTGATGATGATATCACCTCTTCCGGAAGGAGTTCGGATGAAGTAAGATCAGTTAGAGCACCATCTCAGACCAGAACCAACCGTGCAGAGAGACACAGGCCAGATGATAGTCTTGGTAACATCAAGCTCAGAGTACCAGTCTTCAGTGGTACCAGCAATCCAGACGAGTACCTTGATTGGGAAAAGAAGATAGAGTTGATCTTTGAATGTCACAACTACTCAGAGTCAAAAAGGTTAGACTTGCAGCAACTGAGTTCAATGGTTATGCTCTTCACTGGTGGGATCAGATCACTTCAACAAGAAGAAGAACCGGAGAAGCAGCAGTGTCAGGTTGGTTTGAACTCAAGACTCTCATGAGGAAACGATTTGTTCCAAGTCATTACCACAAGGATGTTCATCTGAAACTAAGGAGGCTCACTCAAGGAACTAAGAGCGTGGAGGATTACTATCAGGAGATGGAGACTCTCATGATAAAAGCATCTGTTGTTGAGGATTCTAATGCAACTATGGCTCGGTTCCAAGCTGGTCTCAACAGAGAAATACAAGATCGATTGGAGCTGCAGGATTATGATGACATCTATGAGCTTCTTCACAAAGCTATCCTCATTGAGCAACAACAGAAGAGAAAGAACAGCTCCAAGGGTTCATACGGCAACAACTACAGGACAACCAAGGATGAGAAAAGCCTAGCTAAACCCAAGGAAGAACACAAAGCCTATCAGCGTGATGATAAGGGAAAAGCACCAGCAACTAGATCAAGAGATGTGAAGTGTTTCAAGTGCCATGGCATTGGTCACTATGCGAATGAATGCACTAACAAGAAGGTGATGATTCTCTTGGATAATGGAGATATTATATCTGAGGAAGAGAAAGCTGATACTTCCGAGGAAGAGTTGATAGACTATCCAGTCCGAGGACAGCTCCTGGTTACAAGAAGGTCTCTTCAGGTCCAATCCAAACCAGAAGACATTGATCAAAGGGAGAATCTTTTTCACACTCGTTGTACTGTTTATGATAAAGTTTGCAGCTTGATTATAGATGGTGGAAGTTGTACTAACGTGGCTAGTGAATCTCTTGTAGCAAAGCTTGGGCTGAAAACAGGGAAGCATCCTAGACCCTACCCACTTCAATGGCTTAATGAGGGAGGCGAGCTGAAGGTACTGAGCAAGTTATGGTTCCTATAACCATTGGGAGGTATCAAGATGAGATAGTGTGTGATGTACTACCCATGGATTCAAGTCATATTCTCTTAGGCAGGCCTTGGCAGTATGATAAGAAAGCTATCCATGATGGGTTTACAAATCGCCACTCCTTCACTCACAGAGATAAAAAGATTGTGCTTGCACCTTTGTCACCTCAAGAAGTACATGAAGATCAGCTACAACTAAGGCTCAGGCGACAAGAAGCCAAGGAGAACTCATCTGACTCAAAGAAGGGAACTAATCCTTTGGCCAAAAACAGTGAGATCAGGAAAGCTTTGATTCTCCAACAACCTTTGCTTTTGTTTATCTTCAAAGGTTCACTACTAACTTCTTCTAACCATGCTCCGGAGCTTCCGAAAGGGTTTGAGTTTATCTTGCAGGAATATGGAGATGTCTTTCCAAGAGAGAGTCCAGCTAGCTTGCCACCTTTCAGAGGGATTGAACACCAAATAGATCTGGTTCCAGGCGCTTCTCTTCCAAATAGACCAGCCTATAGAACCAACCCAGACGAAACCAAGGAGTTGCAAAGGCAGGTTGATGAGCTGATGGCTAAAGGACACATTAGAGAAAGCATGAGCCCTTGTGCCGTGCCTGTACTACTGGTGCCAAAGAAGGATGGAAGCTGGCGCATGTGTGTTGACTGCAGAGCCATCAACAATATCACTGTAAAGTACAGACATCCTATCCCTAGACTTGATGATATGCTTGATGAATTGCATGGGTCTTGCATTTTCTCTAAGATAGATTTAAAGAGTGGATATCATCAGATTAGGATGAAAGAAGGAGATGAATGGAAAACTGCTTTTAAAACAAAACATGGTTTGTATGAGTGGCTTGTTATGCCTTTCGGTTTAACTAATGCTCCTAGCACCTTCATGAGACTAATGAATCATGTTTTGAGAGCCTTCATAGGACACTTCGTGGTAGTTTATTTCGATGACATCTTGATCTATAGCAAAAGTTTGTCTGAGCACACTGAACATTTGAGAATTGTTTTAGAAGTACTTAGGAAAGAATCTCTTTTTGCTAATCTTGATAAATGTACTTTTGGAGCAGATCACCTTGTGTTTCTAGGCTTTGTTGTTTCAGCTCAAGGGATCAGGGTGGATGAAGAAAAAGTAAAAGCCATCCGAGATTGGCCAGTTCCTAAGAGTGTGAGTGAAGTCCGGAGCTTTCATGGACTAGCTGGGTTCTACAGAAGGTTTGTCAGAGACTTCAGCACTATTGCAGCACCCCTCACTGAAGTTATCAAGAAGAATGTGGGGTTCAGATGGGAAGAGGCACAAGAAGAAGCTTTTCAGAACCTAAAAGGGAAGTTGACTGAAGCACCTTTGCTTGCACTCCCTGATTTTTCTAAGACTTTTGAAATTGAATGTGATGCTTCTGGAATAGGTATTGGAGCAGTGCTGATGCAAGAGAAGAAACCCATTGCCTACTTTAGTGAAAAGCTTGGAGGTGCTATGCTGAACTACCCGACTTATGATAAGGAGCTTTATGCATTAATCAGGGCTTTGGAGACATGGCAGCACTACTTGTGGCCAAAAGAGTTTGTGATCCACACTGATCATGAATCACTCAAACACCTGAAGGGACAACACAAGCTGAATAAGAGGCACGCCAAGTGGGTAGAGTTTCTTGAAACCTTTCCTTATGTTATCCACTACAAGCAAGGTAAAGAGAATGTTGTTGCTGATGCACTTTCAAGAAGATATACTTTGCTTGCTTCCATGGAAACTAAGTTGTTAGGCTTTGATCAAGTAAAATCTTACTATGCTGATGATCCTGATTTCAAAGAACACTTTAAAGCTAGTGAGAAACATACTAGTGGCAAATTCTATCAAGCTGATGGTTTCTTATTTTTTGAAAATCGATTGTGCTTGCCTAATTGTTCTTTGCGAGAGCTCTTTGTTAGGGAATCACATGGTGGAGGTCTGATGGGGCATTTTGGTGTTGCTAAGACCTATGCTATTCTAAAGGAGCACTTCTACTGGCCAAACATGAAGAGAGATGTCGAGAAGATATGCAGTAGATGTGTCATTTGTACTCAAGCAAAGGCTAAGGCTCGGCCTCAAGGTTTGTACACTCCACTTCCCATCCCTGATGCACCTTGGGTAGACATATCAATGGATTTTGTGTTAGGATTGCCTAGGACTAAGAAAGGAAGGGATTCGATTTTTGTGGTGGTAGATAGGTTCTCTAAAATGGCTCACTTCATAGCTTGCCACAAAACTGATAATGCTCTTCACATTGCTGAGTTGTTCTTTAAAGAAGTGGTTAGACTTCATGGCATGCCTAGGAGTATTGTCTCTGATAGAGATACCAAGTTCTTGAGTCATTTCTGGAAAACCCTTTGGTCTAAGCTAGGAACTAAGCTGATGTTTTCTACTACTTGTCACCCACAAACTGATGGGCAAACTGAAGTAGTTAATAGGACCTTGGCTACTCTCTTGCGTGCTGTGATTAAAAAGAATATTAGGACTTGGGAAGATTGTTTGCCTCATGTTGAGTTTGCTTATAATCACTCTGTTCACCGAGCTACTAAGTTCTCACCTTTTCAAATAGTTTATGGGTTTAATCCTTTGACTCCTCTTGATTTGTTGCCTATACCATACAAAGAGCAGATTAATCTTGATGGAAAGGCCAAGGCCGAGTTTGTTGTTTCTTTCCATGAGCAGGTTAAGAAGAATATTGAGGAGAGAACCAAAGAGTATGCAAGATTCGCCAACAAAGGCAGACGAGAACTCATACTAGAACCAGGAGACTTGGTGACAATCCACTTGAGGAAAGAAAGGTTTCCTGAGGAAAGAAAGTCCAAACTCTTGCCAAGAACAGATGGACCATTTGAAGTACTGGAGAAGATCAATAACAATGCCTACAAGATCGATCTTCAAGGGAAGTATGCTATTAGTAATACTTTTAATGTTGCTGATCTAATTCCTTTTTGTGCTGATCATTTAGATTTGAGGACAAATCCTTTCAAAGGAGGAGGGGATGATGCAAACCTAGCTGAACAAGGAGCCAATGCGGAGCATGAGGAGCTGATTCAGCTGAGTGATACTGAAGAGGAGACAAGTGAGCTAGATGTTGCTGAAGAGGAGACAAGTAAAGCCCACGACAACCATGAACTCATAACCAAGTTAGGCCCGGTTACAAGATCACAAACCAGGAGATTGAAGAATGCAATTTCGATGTTGGTTTATTCTAAACCAGAACCAACTTCGATGGAGAATCAAGTCAAGGAATTCTTCAATTACTCAGTCTTCGAGATTGCCTAGTTCTAAGTGTTTTCTTCTTAGTTTCACACAAGTCTTGTTGCAAGTTTCCACATTCTTTCTTTGTCATTGTTCTACATAAACCGTGAGAATCCAAAGTATGATTCATTCACTTTTTCAATAAAAATCTTTCCTTTGTTATTGTGAATCCTTTGTTCAGTTTCTGAACACTGTTTGCCTAGGAGTTGATTCTCTGCAAGGCTTTGGCTTTAGATCATTGTTTGTGGGCGTAATACTCACGATCTCTAGCACATCTACACAAGTGTTTGATCTCTCCATCGATCTACACTGAAGTTCATCACCATATCTATCTCAATCCATCAACCATCTCACCATCTTTCAAGGAGACAATACCATCCTTGTTCTAATCCGCAAAACACAACCCATATCACCCTCAGATCCATCCAAAAGGGAAAACAAACCATCAAGGGTTTCATTAAGAGAGTGTGATCAGCTTCTGATTTTACAAACCCTCTTCCATTGAGAGTTGTACTCAGCTTGTGGTACCAAGCTCTTGGTGACTGTTTTAATCCATAGATGGCCTTCTTTGATCTTAAAACATTTCCTGGCTTGACCATGTCTTCCATACCAGGAGGTGGTCTCATGTACACCTCATCCTCTAGCTCTCCTTGTAGAAAGGCATTCTTGACATCCATCTGCCATAAATCCCATTCCAAGTTTACAGCCAAGGAGAGAACAATCCTTATGGTGTGGAGCTTAGCTACTGGTGCAAAAGTATCCAAGTAGTCTTCTCCATAGACTTGGGTGTATCCTCTTGCAACTAGCCTTGTCTTTTTCCTTTCTGGTTTCCCATTTGCTTGGTACTTAATGGTGAAGAGTAGGCGGCTTGTGACTGCTTTCTTTCCTTTGGGCAGTTCAGTCTCATACCAAGTGTCATTCTTGATCATGGCTCCAACATCATCTCCAACAGACTCTCTCCACTCATCATCCTCCATAGCTTCTTCATAAGTCTTTGGAATATATTCTTGATCCAGGTTGATGATGAAAGCTACATGCTCTTGAGGATAGCTTGCAAAGGAGCAGGTTGCTTGGATAGGATGAGCCACTGCATTGCTGTTGAAGTATACTCTGGTGTTGCTCCAGTTTGATGGATCTTTTCTCACTCTGGTACTTCTTCTCAATGGTTGAATATGCTCCTCTATCAATGCTTCTTCCTGTTCCTACTCACCCTCATACTGATCAGATTCAGCTCCATCTTGATCATGAACTGACTCATCTGCTGGTGTTGATTCATGCTCATTGCCCCCTTCAGGATCAGGATGGACTGGCTCAATAATAGGTGCTGCTTCTTCATTGGTTACAGCAACTGGTGGTGATGGAGTTGTTCTAGGCGCCTCACTGCTCCTAGGCTGAGAGATGCCTAAACTCTCCATGATGATTCTCAGGTTGTTTGCTCTATCAGATGGTCCTTGTGAGAGATCTCTAAGGCTTTCGCAGCTCTTCTCATCATAGTAACCCTTTGATTCTACAAACTGCACATCCCTTGAGACCATTACCCTCCTTGAATCTGGTGCATAGCACTTGTATCCTTTCTGGGTGTGAGAGTATCCTATAAACATAGCTTTGATACTCTTGGGATCAAGCTTGTTTCTCTTCTCACCTGGTACCAAGACATAGCACACACAACCAAACACACGTAAGTGATCAATAGGAGGTTTAGTCTTGTTTAATACCTGAAATGGTGAGATATCTTTAAGGACTTTGGTGGGGACTCTGTTGATAGGATAGCATGCGGTTACAACAGCATCTCCCCAAAATCTTTTAGGTACATTGGAGTGAAACATCATGCTCCTTGCAACCTCCATGAGATGGCGATTTTTCCTCTCAGCCACTCCATTCTGTTGTGGTGTGTATGGGCAGCTTGTCTGGTGTATAATTCCATGTTTTGCTAAGTGTTGTTTAAAAGCATGGCCAGTGTATTCTCCTCCATTATCTGACCTAAAAGTTTTGATCTTGGAATTGAAATGGTTAGTGACATAGTTTTGGAAGTTAATAAAAGCTTCTAAGACTCTATCTTTACTTGGAATCAGAGTGAGCCAAGTATACTTTGATTTTTCATCTATGAAAGTCACAAAATATTTATGGTTTTCTCTAGATACACAAGGTGCAGTCCAAACATCAGAGTGAACAAGATCAAAACAATTCTCATAAATAGTCTTTGATGAAGAAAAAACAGATTTATGATGTTTACCAAGAATACAAGCCTCACAAGTTTCATTTTGCAAAGACAGATTAGGTAACATCAATTTTAAAGCATGAGAATGAGGATGGCCTAATCTAGCATGCCATAACACATCATTAGCTAAAACAGAAGCAGAATTAAAAGCATAAGAGGAATCTGATCTAGGCTTGGTATCTTCAAGAAAATATAGCTCTCCCTTGCTCACACCTTTGCCCAGCATCTTACTGGTCTTAATATCTTGAAAGCACACATCATTAGGACTAAAAATAACATTGCACTGTAAATCATTAGTGGCTCTTTTCACAGATAAAAGATTAGAAGCAAAGGTTGGCATATAAAAAGCTTGAGATTCTTTATTAAACAGATTCAGATTTCCTACTCCTTCTATGGGAATTCTATCACCATTTGCTATCACAACACTTCCTAGAGCTGGTTTAATATCACTAATCAGTTTAGCATCCCTAATCATATGATGAGAAGCTCCTGAATCAATGATTAATGGCCTAGCAGTGTGAGATGCAGTGTGAATAGAATTTAAGGCATTAATACTTTGGTTACCAGAATTTGCATTGAGGGCTTTGATCAAGGCCTCAATGTCTGACTTCCTGATGAATGCATCATCATGGGATGGCTGGGACATGGTGTGAGAGGTGGAACCACCAGTGTGGGTTGTAGAGATCAAGGCTCTCCCATCATCTCCCATGCGCATGTAACTAGTTGGTGCTGGAAGTTCCTGAGCTCTTGCTTCATTGGCTCTAGCCAAGTTGGGTTTGTTGGCTGAGGCTGGCCTGAGATGGGGGTGAAGGATCCAACAGTTTGTCTTGGTGTGGCCTTTGTACTTGCAATGCTCACAGATTACTGATTTGTCTCCTCCTCCCCTTGGCTTGAAGTGAGCTTTGTTAGCTGAAGCATTCTCCACCTTCTCAGCCTTGTGCACCATAGAGAGCTCTCCTTTTCCACCACCAAAGAGTCCATCTGAGCCTATCTCCTTTTGTAGTTGAGCACACACTTCATCATAGCTTGGAAGCTCCTTGTCTCTTAGTATGTGCCTAACCACATCAGTGAAGCTTGGACTAAGTGTGAGGAGTAGTCCAAAGACTTTGTCTTGCTCACGCCTAGCCTCAATTACTTCAGGGTCATTGGAGCTTGGTCTTAGCATCTCTAACTCAGACCATAGCTGACTATACTTCCCAAGATGCTTGGTGAAGTCACCTTCTTCTTGCTGCAAGTTGTTGATGGCTCTTTTCACTTCATAGATTCTGGTGAGGTTTGAAGTGTTGCCATAAACCCTTTGCAAAGTGTCCCACAACTGTTTTGGAGTTGTGCAGTGACAATAAGTGTCCAAAAGTGGACCATCAAGAGAGCTATGCAAGATAGACAGCACCATGAGATCTTCCTGAGCCCATTTGCCTTCATCTATCACTACAATCTCCTTGCCATCTTCTCCTTGGGTAGTTTGCTTTGGAGCTGAACTTGAAGTCACATGCTGCCAAAGTCCTCTTCCTCCAAGGGCTGTCATAGTCATCCTGGACCATGTGATGTAGTTTCCTGGCCCCTTGAGTGTGACTGGAATCCTCACAGGATGATAGTTCTCCATCTTCTATGGTTGGCGCCTAGAGAGAGATTTGAAGTTTCAAGGACTGGTTTTGAGATAAATCAACTCTGTAACTGAGATAAATCAAGTTTAGAAACAAGATAAATTCTCAAGGAATAGAAATAGAGACAGAACAGAGTGAGCACAGCCAAGAAATTCAAATAAACTCTCAAGAACACTCAAGAACACAGATTTATTATCCACTGGATAAAAGAAATCTGAAGAGAAATTTGTGAAGTAAAACAGAGAGAAATAGAGAAAAAGAAATCAGAGATGCTTGCGGAATTGATTTGAGTACTCAGGAGCTAAGAAGCTCTGATACCATGTAAGAAATAATAAGAACAGATGATGAACAAGAGAGATAAGTGTTGCACAGAGTTAAGAGAGAGAGAGAGAGAGAGAATCGACAGTGAGAGAGAGAGTAAAGAAGGATTGTATTTCCTTGATTATAATGTGCAACATACAACAAGTATATAAAGGCAATGTGCCTTGGTACAACAATGAATAAACAAAGAACTCATAAACTAGGAAAAGAATAAAGAATGAGGCTTCTGGTCGAGAGAAAGGGACAGGACCTAAACGGTCACTGCCTTGTTTGTCTTCTTCCATCCTTAAATGGATCATGTGACTAATACTATAAATAATTCACCCAACTTGTCTCCTTGCTCTCTAACGGTCAGGAGCCTTTTGTGTGATCAAACTTCGACCAGCTCTCCTCTGTTCCTTGTCTTCTAAGTCACTCTAGGTCACAGATGAGAGCCTTGCATATCAAGTTACTCCATATAACTTGTATAGACCAGAAACCCTCCATAAGCCCAAGTGTAGTATTTCTTCTCTACTTGGTCTGATTCTTTTCTTCTCTTAATAATGTCTTCATGTCAATAGGTTCATCCTGGTTTGATAAGAATCATGAAGATATTGCCTTATGTCCGAACATGCTAATCTGGAATCATTTGGATATAAAGTGGGATATCTTCTTACTCACAACTCCTGTGAGATTTATTCAACTTCCTGGTTATTCTCCACTGATTAGTGGTTCCCAAATCAAGCTTCTTATATATTGGTTCATCCTGGTTTGATAAGAATCATGAAGATATTGACATATGTCCGAACAGGCTAATCTGGAATCATCTGGATAGAAACTGGGATATCTTCTTACTCACAACTCCTATGAGATTTATTCAACTTCCTGGTTATTCTCCACTGATTAGTGGTTCCAAATAAAGCTTCTTAGATCGTGGTTCATCCTGGTTTGATAAGAATCATGAAGATATTGCCATATGTCCGAACAGGCTAATCTGGAATCATCTGGATATAAAGTGGGATATCTTCTTACTCACAACTCCTATGAGATTTATTAAACTTCCTGGTTATTCTCAACTAATTAGTGGTTCCCAATCAAGCTTCTTACATATTGGTTCATCCTGGTTTGATAAGAATCATGAAGATATTGCCATATGTCCGAACAGGCTAATCTGGAATCATCTGGATAGAAAGTGGGATATCTTCTTACTCACAACTCCTATGAGATTTATTCAACTTCCTGGTTATTCTCCACTGATTAGTGGTTCCAAATAAAGCTTTATAGATCGTGGTTCATCCTGGTTTGATAAGAATCATGAAGATATTGCCATATGTCCGAACAGGCTAATCTGGAATCATCTGGATAGAAAGTGGGATATCTTCTTACTACAACTCCTATGAGATTTATTCAACTTCCTGGTTATTCTCCACTGATTAGTGGTTCCCAATCAAGCTTCTTATATATTGGTTCATCCTGGTTTGATAAGAATCATGAAGATATTGACATATGTCCGAACAGGCTAATCTGGAATCATCTGGATAGAAAGTGGGATATCTTCTTACTCACAACTCCTATGAGATTTATTCAACTTCCTGGTTATTCTCCACTGATTAGTGGTTCCAAATAAAGCTTCTTAGATCGTGGTTCATCCTGGTTTGATAAGAATCATGAAGATATTGCCATATGTCCAACAGGCTAATCTGGAATCATCTGGATAGAAAGTGGGATATCTTCTTACTCACAACTCCTATGAGATTTATTCAACTTCCTGGTTATTCTCCACTGATTAGTGGTTCCAAATAAAGCTTCTTAGATCGTGGTTCATCCTGGTTTGATAAGAATCATGAAGATATTGCCATATGTCCGAACAGGCTAATCTGGAATCATCTGGATAGAAAGTGGGATATCTTCTTAATCACAACTCCTATGAGATTTATTCAACTTCCTGGTTATTCTCCACTGATTAGTGGTTCCAAATAAAGCTTCTTAGATCGTGGTTCATCCTGGTTTGATAAGAATCATGAAGATATTGCCATATGTCCGAACAGGCTAATCTGGAATCATCTGGATAGAAAGTGGGATATCTTCTTACTCACAACTCCTATGAGATTTATTCAACTTCCTGGTTATTCTCCACTGATTAGTGGTTCCCAATCAAGCTTCTTATATATTGGTTATCCTGGTTTGATAAGAATCATGAAGATATTGACATATGTCCGAACAGGCTAATCTGGAATCATCTGGATAGAAAGTGGGATATCTTCTTACTCACAACTCCTATGAGATTTATTCAACTTCCTGGTTATTCTCCACTGATTAGTGGTTCCAAATAAAGCTTCTTAGATCGTGGTTCATCCTGGTTTGATAAGAATCATGAAGATATTGTTGAGATGAAGCATAGCGACATAAGAGTAATCAGAGGAGAAGAAGAGATTCAAATGATACAAGGAAATGGTGTTACCTTGGAACACAAGTATGGCCGTACAACTTGGGAGACAAGGCAACACTAGAACTTGTAAAAGAGTCTTGAACAGCAAGGAGATCCTCCCTAGGTCGCCTCTGATATGTTTGAAAGAAGAGAGAGACGTTGGAGTGTGAAGACAAGAAGGGGGATGTCGGCAAGAGTATAATATTGTATTACTCTTGCCTTGGAGCCGTTGATGACAGGTCGCTATCCAAGACCAGGCGACCAGACTACTTGCTCATTTGTTTATGCTTTTCTCCTTTGTTCTCTTATGCTGCTTATGTCGATATATTAACCTTGTATGTGAACCATTTCAAGTTAAGTGAATGAAAGATGAAACCACTTCACTAAACTCTCTCTCTCGGATTCTCTCAATCTCACTCTCTTAGTTACTCATTCTCATCAATCTTCACACTTAATCTCTAAATCTCACATGGTATCAGAGCTATCTTGCTCTTGAGACCTTAATTTCTTTTTCACTTCCGCATAATCTCTGTTCTTAACTTTCCCTTTTTAGCAAAATTTCTTTGTGTTCTTGAGTGTTCTTCACTTATCACTCCAGAATTTGCCAAAAATGGAAAAGTCATCCAAAGTCTCCATTCCGGTTACACTCACTGGTGTAAACTATCTCTTGTGGTCTAGGCTTGTGAAAACAGCCTTGGGAGGAAGAGGTCTCTGCTCTCACATAACAGAAGACAAGCCCTCTAAAGAAACTGTCCAAGGAGGGGACAGTACTGAAGTTGTGGTTGCTACCGAAGACAAGTGGGATCAGGAGGATCTCTTGGTGTTGTCTATCATCCAAAGCAGCCTTGATGCACCAATCTTGGAAGCTTACTCTTACTGTGAGACTCCCAAAGAGTTGTGGAACACTCTTCAGAAGGTGTATGGCAACATATCAAACTTGAGTAGAGTGTTTGAGGTCAAGAGGGCCATTAGCTCACTCCACCAAGAAGACATGGATTTCAACCAGCATTTCGGCAAGTTCCGAGCCTTGTGGGCTGAGTTGGAGATGCTGAGGCCATATACTGTGGACCCTAGCATACTTAAAGACCGGAGAGAAGAAGACAAGGTGTTTGCCTTGCTCCTCACCATGAACCCCGGTTACAACGACCTCATTAAACACTTGCTGAGAGCTGAGAAGCTACCAACCTTGGAAGAAGTATGCTCTCAAATCCAGAAGGAACAAGGGTCGGTTGGACTCTTTGGGGGCAAAGGAGAGCTTGTGTTGGTGAACCAAGCTGAAGGCACAGCAAACAAGGGTCAGTACAAGCCGGAGGACAAGAAAGTGTGGGTTTGTGACCATTGCAAGAAGAAAGGGCATGGCAAGGACAAGTGCTGGATTCTCCACCCTCACCTCAAGCCAATGAAGTTCAGGACTCCTCTCAATGATGCAAGAGCCAACTACTCTGGTGAGATGGGTGAACCAAGCACTCCAAACACCACACGAGCCATCTCAAACACCAATCCAGCTGGTGAAGGCAAAGCGCTTGTATCAAGCAACTCCAGTACCTTGAGAATCACTCCTGATGATACCATCAAGAGATCTGACATTGAGGCTCTCATCAGGGCCCTCAAGGACCACTCTGGTAACACCTTTGGTACCTCTTTACATGCTACTAATATTGACTATTCCTTGAATGCGATTGCTAGCTCTAAAATTAACAAACCTTTAGTGATTGATTCAGGGGCTAGTCATCATATGATAAGTGATCTAGGGTTGATTAAAAATATTGTTCCTGCCCTAGGAAATGTTTGTGTAGCTAATGGAGAGTTGGTTCCAATTAAAGGGGTGGGTGATCTTAGGATATTTGAAAAAGACTCTAAAGCCTTTTATATGCCTAGTTTCACTTCCAACTTGTTATCAGTAAAAAGGGTTGCCACTGATTTAAATTGCCATGTTACCTTCACTCCTAATGATGTTTTGTTTCAGGATATTGAAACTAGTAGGTTGCTTGGCAAAGGTGTAACCAAGGGAGACTTGTACTTGCTTGAAGACACTAAGCTTGCTTCCGATTTATCTCTTGCTTTAAATTCTTGTTTTAATTTCCCTAAAGATGTAATGTGGCATGCTAGATTAGGTCATCCTCACTCTCGTGCCTTGAACATCATGTTGCCTAGTATTTCTTTTCAAAAAGAGTGTGAAGCTTGTATCTTAGGAAAGCATTGTAAAACTGTGTTTCCTAAATCGAGTACTATCTATGAATGTGCCTTTGATTTAATTCACTCTGATGTTTGGACTGCACCATGCGCATCTAGGGAGTTTCATAAATACTTTGTGACATTCATAGATGAGAAAACCAAGTATACTTGGATCACCTTGCTTCAATCAAAGGATAGGGTGTTAGATGCTTTTATAAATTTTCAAAATTATGTGTCTAACCATTACAATGCCAAGATAAAAATTTTGAGATCAGATAATGGTGGGGAATACACAAGCACAGCATTTAAACAACACCTATCCAAGCATGGAGTGATCCATCAAACAAGCTGTCCATACACTCCACAACAAAATGGAGTGGCTGAGAGAAAGAATAGGCACCTTATGGAGGTTGCTAGGAGTATGATGTTCCACATGAATGTGCCAAAGAGGTTTTGGGGCGATGCAGTGATGACAGCATGCTACCTGATCAACAAGATACCAACCAAAATCTTGCAAGATCAGTCACCACATGAGGTATTAAACAAATATCGTCCATCTATAGATCACCTTCGGGTATTTGGGTGTGTGTGCTTTGTGTTGATTCCAGGACAACAAAGAAACAAGCTGGAACCAAAGAGCACCAGAGCCATGTTTATAGGCTACTCTCCTCACCAGAAAGGATACAAGTGCTATGTGCCAGATACCAAGAGGGTTCTAGTATCCAGGGATGTGAGGTTTGTTGAGTCCAAAGGCTACTATGCAGAAAAGAGTTGGGATGAAGTAAAAGACTTGTCTCAATCAGCATCAGATAGGGCCGAGAACTTGAGAAGGGTTATGAGGGGCATTGGCATCAGTATACCAGGAGGGAATACAACAGCTGAGTCAAGCTCTCATCAGGAGGGTTCCACAAGCAATAGAGACCAGGAGGGTCCTAGTAATGAAGCTACTGCGGATGCTCCTCTTGATCCTGAGGGGGGGAAGATAACTGAGATACAACCACAAAGCTCAGTTTCTCATGATCAAGCAGAGCAACCAGAAGGATCAGTGGGTAGCAGAGATCAGACGGATGATGAGGCTACAATACTAGAAGAACCAGCTCAAGCTCAACCACCAAGAAGAAGTGAGAGGATCAGGCGTCCTCCAACAGATTGGGTGAATACAAGAGTGTATTTCAACTCACAAGCCGTGGCTCATCCCATTCAAGCTACATGCTCTCTAGCTCAGTTTCCTGAGAACCACCAAGTCTTTATGGCAAATGTGGATCAAGAATTCATTCCGAGAAGCTATAAAGAAGCCATGGAGATAGATGAATGGAGAGAGTCTGTGGAAGATGAGATGGGGGCTATGGAAAAGAATGGAACCTATTTTGAGAGTGAGCTTCCCAAAGGCAAGAAGGCAGTGACCAGCATGCTTCTGTTCACAATCAAGTATCTAGCTAATGGGAAACCTGAAAGGAAGAAGACCAGGCTAGTAGCAAGAGGCTACACCCAAGTGTATGGAGAAGATTACCTAGAAACGTTTGCTCCAGTAGCAAAGTTACACACCATAAGGGTTGTGCTCTCTCTTGCTGTGAATTTGGAATGGGATCTTTGGCAAATGGATGTCAAGAATGCATTCTTACAAGGAGAGCTAGAAGATGAAGTATACATGCGCCCACCACCTGGAATGGAAAGCATGGTAAAGCCTGGCAATGTTCTGAGACTGAGGAAAGCAATATATGGTCTGAAGCAATCCCCAAGAGCCTGGTATCACAAGCTGAGCTCAACACTGAATGGAAGGGGCTTTGTAAAATCTGAGGCTGATCACACCTTGTTCACTCTGACCAGCAAGCAAGGGATCATTGTTATACTCATCTATGTAGATGATATAATCATCACAGGCAGTAATAAAGAAGGGATCAGCTCAACCAAAGCATTTCTTAAAGCAACATTCGACATCAAGGACTTGGGAGAGCTCAAGTACTTCCTAGGGATTGAGATTTGCAGATCTAAGGAAGGGCTGTTCCTATCACAAAGAAAATACACTTTGGATTTGTTAAAAGAAGCTGGTGATCTTGACAGTAGAGCTGCTAAAACGCCACTAGAAGAAGGATACAAGGTGATGCGTGAGGGGGAGATAGAAGATAAGCCATATGGAGATGTAAGGCACTATAGGAAAATGGTGGGAAAGCTCATCTATCTAACCATTACAAGACCGGATGTATGCTTTGCTGTGAACCAAGTCAGTCAGCACATGCAAGCGCCAAAGATGCACCATTGGAACATGGTGGAAAGGATTCTGAGATACCTAAGAGAGGCACCAGGACAAGGAGTATGGCTAGGGTGCAACAAGAGCACTGAGATAGTGGGGTATTGTGATGCAGATTGGGCTGGAGACAGAGTGGACAGGAGGTCTACTACTGGATATTGTACCTTCATAGGAGGCAACTTAGTCACTTGGAAAAGCAAGAAGCAGAAGATAGTCTCATGCTCTAGTGCAGAAGCTGAGTATAGAGCAATGAGGAAACTCACCAGTGAGCTAATCTGGATGAAGAACCTGCTAAGGGATTTGGGAATTGAAAGCAAAGATCCCATCACAATGCATTGTGATAACCAGGCAGCCATTCATATAGCCTCCAACAATGTGTTCCATGAAAGAACCAAACACATTGAAGTTGATTGCCATAAAGTCAGACAAGCAGTGGAGCAACGCATCATACTGCCATGTTACACCAGAAGTGAAGAGCAACTGGCAGACATCTTCACCAAAGCTGCAAGCCGAAAGGTCTGTGAGTTCATCCATTCAAAGCTTGGACTCATAGACATATCATCTCACTGATTCTCTCCTTCATGAAGTGTTCTACTCTTTTCCCTTGGCGTGGTTTTTTTGTCCCATGTGGTTTTACCTAGCCAAGGTTTTAATGAGGGAATGCTTCATGACTTCCAAGCTTGACTTGTTTCACATGGTCAAGCTTGAGGGGGAGTGTTGAGATGAAGCATAGCGACATAAGAGTAATCAGAGGAGAAGAAGAGATTCAAATGATACAAGGAAATGGTGTTACCTTGGAACACAAGTATGGCCGTACAACTTGGGAGACAAGGCAACACTAGAACTTGTAAAAGAGTCTTGAACAGCAAGGAGATCCTCCCTAGGTCGCCTCTGATATGTTTGAAAGAAGAGAGAGACGTTGGAGTGTGAAGACAAGAAGGGGGATGTCGGCAAGAGTATAATATTGTATTACTCTTGCCTTGGAGCCGTTGATGACAGGTCGCTATCCAAGACCAGGCGACCAGACTACTTGCTCATTTGTTTATGCTTTTCTCCTTTGTTCTCTTATGCTGCTTATGTCGATATATTAACCTTGTATGTGAACCATTTCAAGTTAAGTGAATGAAAGATGAAACCACTTCACTAAACTCTCTCTCTCGGATTCTCTCAATCTCACTCTCTTAGTTACTCATTCTCATCAATCTTCACACTTAATCTCTAAATCTCACAGATATTGCCATATGTCCGAACAGGCTAATCTGGAATCATCTGGATAGAAAGTGGGATATCTTCTTAATCACAACTCCTATGAGACTTATTCAACTTCCTGGTTATTCTCCACTGATTAGTGGTTCCCAATCAAGCTTCTTATATATTGGTTCATCCTGGTTTGATAAGAATCATGAAGATATTGACATATGTCCGAACAGGCTAATCTGGAATCATCTGGATAGAAAGTGGATATCTTCTTACTCACAACTCCTATGAGATTTATTCAACTTCCTGGTTATTCTCCACTGATTAGTGGTTCCAAATAAAGCTTCTTAGATCGTGGTTCAACCTGGTTTGATAAGAATCATGAAGATATTGCCATATGTCCGAACAGGCTAATCTGGAATCATCTGGATAGAAAGTGGGATATCTTCTTACTCACAACTCCTATGAGATTTATTCAACTTCCTGGTTATTCTCCACAGATTATTGGTTCCAAATAAAGCTTCTTAGATCGTGGTTCTGTTGGAAAGAAGATAAATAAGCTTGAGTTAGTGAAGAGACCAAGCATCAAGAACAAGCAAACCAGAACAAGCAGATTTGAATCTGTTTGGACAGTCTTGGTGCGCAAGTAACAAAACCTAACCTAGAGTGCCTTGGAAGTCAAGCTAGGTGGGGAACTCGTCCAGCATAGTCTAATGAAGCATATTTGAAGTTTAAAAAGGGTATCAGGCCTTTGGAGAGAGCTCAGGCAAGTTGGGATTAAATTAGATTAAAAGTCACATGTTGGGCTTAAGAGAGAGGACTGTTAGGAAAGGTCACTATCTGCAGTTCTGAGCACGCCAGTCTGCTCTACACCAGCCTGCTCTGATCCTCTTTTCCCTCAGAATAATATAGTTTATGATTCCCTTGTTTATTCATAGTTTATTGTTGTTGCAAGTTGCTGTATTGGCTATATTAAGCCTTCATGTATCACAAATGAAACTAAGGGAGAGGAGTTCTCTTTCTTCATTTTCTCTAAGTCTGTATTCTCTCTGGTTACTCTAAACTCTCTCTCAATTTCGTGCATAATCTCTCTGATACTCACTCTCACTTAATCTCTCTCAGTTACTCACAAATACTACATTACTCTCCATTACTCTCTCTTTGATTCTCACATAAATCTCTTTACTCTATTCATCACTACACACGCCTATACTCTGTTTCTCCTTACTCTCACATCCTAATCTATCATTTTCTCACATGGTATCAGAGCTACAAGCTCTTGAGAACCTATACAGCTTCCGCAAATCTTTTCTAGTTCAAATCTCTCTTTAAAACTCTGTTTCTGTTCATCCTTGTATCTTGTGGTCCAAAGCTGTTCCAGGAGGGAATAGACTCACCAGATATCAAGATAAAGGAGGACTTTAGCTTCTGGAACTCAAGAAGGCTTCAGCTCAGTCCAGCAAGCCTCATCAAAGTCCAGCTTCAAGCTCTGTTCTTGCAAAACCAGTGGGTACCATCTATTATCCACTGGTCCAAAACTCTTCATAATGGAGAAACCAAGAAGCATGGTGGTTTCTGTGGTGCTAAAGGGGTCAAATTACCTTGTCTGGTCTAGGGTGATGAAGACAGCACTTGGAGGACAAGGGTTGTGGGAGCATTGTCTACAAGCAGCTCCAAAGCAAACCAGCACCAAATGGCAGCAAGAAGACCTACTGGTCTTGTTTGTTCTCCAAAGCTCTCTTTCAGTTTCTATTATGGAATCTTACTCATACTGTGAGAGTGCTAAGGAGCTTTGGGAGACTCTCTACAAGGTCTATGGAAACTCATCCAACCTCACAAGGGTGTATGAGCTCAAGGAGGCTATAAACAACCTGTCTCAGGAGGAGATGGAGTTTACTGCTCATTTTGGCAAGTTTAACTCTCTGTGGGGTGAGCTTGAGTCATTAAGACCTTCTACAACAGATCCAACCATCATCCATGAAAGAAGAGAGCAAGACAAGGTGTTTGGGCTACTTCTTACCCTCAGCCCAATGTATACTGACCTCATTAAGCACATATTGAGGTCAGAGAAGCTTCCCACTCTGGATGAAGTGTGCTCTCAAGTCCAAAAGGAGTTTGGCTCACATAGCTTGTTTGGAGGAAAGGAGTCTCTTTCACTTGCAAACAAAGCATCCGCCAAGTACAAGAAGTCAGAGGGGGGAGAACTCAAATGTGAGCACTGTCAGCGTGAGGGGCACACCAAGGAGAAGTGTTGGGATCTTTACCCACACCTCAAACCTGCCAAGTTCAGATAAACCATGTCCATGGAGGTACAAGGAACTAGCTCAGGTTCCTTGAGTTGTAAGCTAACCTCCTGAACTTTAATATGAGCTTGTTCAATTATTTTTAAATTGTTTCTGTTGTGTGTGCAATGGTTTAGGATTATAAGTTTGCTAGCATGGTTATGTTTAGCTTCTGTCCTAGAATCATTGATCTAAGTTGTGTGTGTGCTAGGCGAGTTGTTTAGCCACTGTCATTGTCTTGTTGCATTGCTAAAGGTCTAGGAGAGTTTCCTGGTCTTGTAGTGCATTCATTCTGTTTAAAGTGATTAGTTGATTTGTCTAGTTGTTTAGTCTCTGTTCTTGATGAGTTATCATTCTTGATCATCTAGTGTGTTGTTTGCATGGATTTGAACTAGATGAGTTGTTTAGATCCTGTCCATTGCATTTTTCTTAAACATTGGGATCAGACTTGATGAGTTATCAAGGGTTGATCCTAGTGTGTGTGGTCTGATTCTTGCTGGAGTTTGAGTGATGTTTCAGGTACACAAGTGTTGTCTCTGTCCATCATCAAATCAAGACAAAGAAGAAGGCTTTGCCCATGCTGTTCAGAGCCTACACATGGTGTATATTCCTGACCATGGAGAAATTGTTAAAGAGGAGACCAGGTGGTAATAAGTGGGGGCTGAAATAAAATATGGCTGGGCTTTGAAGATACTGCCAGAAGGAGTATTGATGGAGAGGCAGACCAGTGTTTGATCAGTCACACACCAAGCTGGAGATCCTCATGAATTGCAAGAACCGGTTGAATTAAGCGCAGCCTGTTTGGGTGTTGAGCTCCTGGTTCAAAAGAAACACAAGAGGCAGTGGAGATGAGATCAAGGGATGAACTGGTTGACTTAAGCGCAGCTGTAGGGGTGATGCGCTCCTGGTTTCAAGACTCAGTATTGCTCACTTCCAAGCTTGGTCCTTTTTACTCAGTCTAAGGACTCTGGATCAAGCTTGAGGAGGGGTACTGGTGAGCTATCCTGAAGATTCAATTCGGCCATTGCCTCACCAGAGATCAGAAGTGGAGTTCACTCAGATCAAAAGTGGAGTTTGCAAGTAGTGGAGTTCACTCCTGCATTACTCATTACCAACCGGATCAAAGAAGCCATCTAGAGAACATATGCCTTCCATACGAGCTTGGTCCTTCCATTTCTCAGTTCCAAGCATGAGATTGAGCTTCCATGATCCGGATTGTGTCCTTACCAAGTGGGGATTCAAGTGGAGTTCACTCCCCACATACTGATGAAAGGGAAGTGCCTTAAACTCATCTCAATACATTCATGATGGTTCTTATACTTAAAATGTTATTGAGCTTGATGTGAGTAAATTCATTGCCTTAAGAACTGATGCACCTTTGGGATAATGTATCAGGTACCTTAGTTGGAGCTCTCTGAAGTAGAAGCTGGTGGTCCCTAAGCCCTTTCAAGATGGCGAGTAGTCAGAAGAGAGGGGGAGACACAACCGGCCTAAAAGAAGAGTTCTGAGATGTTGGTGTGTGCAAGTTATGGAGTTCATCCTTGCAGCACAAGTCAGGCCATGATCCAGAGTCTAAGGACTTCACCATGAGTTATCTGAGTTCCTTAGACTCACTGGCCAATCCCCAGGCTGTGTTGAACTCTACTCTTTTTCCCTTGCAAAGTTTTATCCCATGAGGTTTTCTTTGCAAGGTTTTTAATGAGGGAGCTTCTTCATAGTTCCAAGCTTGCCCAAGGATCTCCTATGGTCAAGCTTGAGGGGGAGTGTTGGAAAGAAGATAAATAAGCTTGAGTTAGTGAAGAGACCAAGCATCAAGAGCAAGCAAACCAGAACAAGCAGATTTGAATCTGTTTGGACAGTCTTGGTGCGCAAGTAACAAAACCTAACCTAGAGTGCCTTGGAAGTCAAGCTAGGTGGGGAACTCGTCCAGCATAGTCTAATGAAGCATATTTGAAGTTTAAAAAGGGTATCAGGCCTTTGGAGAGAGCTCAGGCAAGTTGGGATTAAATTAGATTAAAAGTCACATGTTGGGCTTAAGAGAGAGGACTGTTAGGAAAGGTCACTATCTGCAGTTCTGAGCACGCCAGTCTGCTCTACACCAGCCTGCTCTGATCCTCTTTTCCCTCAGAATAATATAGTTTATGATTCCCTTGTTTATTCATAGTTTATTGTTGTTGCAAGTTGCTGTATTGGCTATATTAAGCCTTCATGTATCACAAATGAAACTAAGGGAGAGGAGTTCTCTTTCTTCATTTTCTCTAAGTCTGTATTCTCTCTGGTTACTCTAAACTCTCTCTCAATTTCGTGCATAATCTCTCTGATACTCACTCTCACTTAATCTCTCTCAGTTACTCACAAATACTACATTACTCTCCATTACTCTCTCTTTGATTCTCACATAAATCTCTTTACTCTATTCATCACTACACACGCCTATACTCTGTTTCTCCTTACTCTCACATCCTAATCTATCATTTTCTCACAGGTTCAACCAGGATAAGAAGCTCTATTTGGAACCACTAATCAGTGGAGAATAACCAGGAAGTTGAATAAATCTCATAGGAGTTTTTGAGTAAGAAGATATCCCACTTTCTATCCAGATGATTCCAGATTAGCCTGTTCGGACATATGGCAATATCTTCATGATTCTTATCAAACCAGGATTAACCACGATCTAAGAAGCTTTATTTGGAACCACTAATCAGTGGAGAATAACCAGGAAGTTGAATAAATCTCATAAGTGTTGTGAGCAAGAAGATATCCCACCTTCTATCCAGATGATTCTAGATTTGCCTGTTCGGACATATGCCATTATCTTCATGATTCTTATCAAACCAGGATGAACCACGTTCTAAGAAGCTTTATTTGGAACCACTAATCAGTGGAGAATAACCAGGAAGTTGAATAAATCATATAGGAGTTGTGAGTAAGAAGATATCCCACTTTCTATCCAGATGATTCCAGATTGGCATGTTCGGACATATGGCAATATCTTCAATGATTCTTATCAAACCAGGATGAACCACGATCTAAGAAGCTTTATTTGGAACCACTAATCAGTGGAGAATAACCAGGAAGTTGAATAAATCTCATAAGTGTTGTGAGCAAGAAGATATCCCACCTTCTATCCAGATGATTCTAGATTTGCCTGTTCGGACATATGGCAATATCTTTATGATTCTTATCAAACCAGGATGAACCACGATCTAAGAAGCTTTATTTGGAACCACTAATCAGTGGAGAATAACCAGGAAGTTGAATAAATCACATAGGAGTTGTGAGTAAGAAGATATTCCACTTTCTATCCAGATGATTCCAGATTGGCATGTTCGGACATATGGCAATATCTTCATGATCCTTATCAAACCAGGATGAACCACGATCTAAGAAGCTTTATTTGGAACCACTAATCAGTGGAGAATAACCAGGAAGTTGAATAAATCTCATAGGAGTTTTGAGTAAGATAATATCCCACTTTCTATCCAGATGATTCCAGATTAGCCTGTTTGTAAAAGATTATCAGAGCTCAAGCACTTGAGTGATGAACCAACAGAATCAAATAAGAATATGAGATTGAATGAGAAAGACTTGTGGATGGCGAGTGAATAAGGATGAGAGATTAAGAGATTAATGAGTGTATGAGAGTATGGGAGAGACTAGAGAGTGTTTAAGAGACTTAGAGATTTAGTAACCAGAGAATAAAGACTAAGAACCAATGTATTGATGAAGAGAGACTCTCTCAGCATAAGAAACAATGGCGACAGACATGAGTTTAAATACAAGGGAAATACATAGAAAACCCTAAGCTAAAGATAAGCAATCAAGAGTGGAGATTAAATGGTTTGAATTGGATGGATGAGATGCAGTCAAGGCAGGCTGTAAAGTGGAGGTCGCCTGGTTGCAATACTTGGCCAGTATTGCACATGTATCAGCCCTTCTCTTTGGATAGGTGCATAATCAACTATTAACCTTTAGCTTCTTCCTTTCTTGCTGTGTACAGGCTGTCTTTGACTGAATACCTTATCCATAAACAGCTAGTAACAGTAGATGCTTTCCATGCCTTGCCAAGATACTCTCTTAGATGCCTTATCCCACTTCTGGTCGAGTTTATCTTTGCTTGTAACCCAAGCCTCTCCCAAATAGTGTATAGTGCATTCTGAATAGTGAATAGTGTTCCCACACTATTCACTATTACATCACTTCTTCCAAATTACTCCAATGACTCCTTTAACTCTTCTTGAACTCATCTCCATAAGATAAACACTTCAGATTACTTCTGAAGCTATATTGAACTCTTCAGTTCAACACTCCCCCTCAAGCTTGACTCTAGATGATCCTAAGTCAAGCTTGGAACTCTGAAGAGTCTCCCTCATTAAAAACCTTGCAAAGAAAACCCATTGGGACAAAACTTTGCAAGGGAAAAAGAGTAGAGCTCTCCAAAGCCTAGGAATTGGCCAATGAACTCTTGTGCCTTAGAACCAGTGTGGTTGGACACAAGAAGTTCTGGATCATGGCCTAAACTGGTGCAGCAACTCTCAAGGCTTGCGCACACACACACCTCAGCTTCACTTCTTTATGGAACCGGTTTGGGACTCCCCCTCTCAATCAGCTTCAAGGCTTCTTCTTAGAAAGGCTAGGAGGCGACCAGAACTTCTTCAAACACCAGTGAGACTGATCAATACATCAAACTAAGCTTGCCCTCTTCATAGACCTCGGTTTGAATCTCCCCCTCTCAATGGACTTCAAAAGCCTCTTTAGAGAAGCTAGGAGATGACCAGGAACACTTCAGTGAGGCGCCAAGCAATGGTACCTGATACATTATCCCAAAGGTGCATCAGTACTTATCAAGAAACAAGGATTGCATCATAATAATGCATCACAATCAATCAAGACATTTTAAGTATCATTTCAAGCTTTTAACAATGAGATGATGAATGAATTGAATTGAAAAGAGAATAAGTGTTTAAGGGAACTTCCCTTTTGTTTTTGATGAGTTCCCAACTCGGCCAGTGCACCATCTTCATGGTATCATCAGCTTCTTGGATGGCAGTGTGGATCCTTCAGCTTCATGCTTCTCATGAGCCTTCATACACACAACTCCGGCTGATGACCCTTTGTAGAAGCCTTTGCACAAGCTTATCAGACCATGAAACTTGCTCTTTAACATCCCCCCTCAAGCTTAGTATCCGAGACTTAGATTTGGAACTAAGCTTGTGTAAGGTGTAAGCAATTTCATGGCTTTAAAACCACCAGTCTCAACAGACTTTCTATGGTGATCTTTAGTCTTGTAAGTTGCTCTCTTCCTTATACCAGGAACTAGGGTGTTTGAATCACCATAGAGAGACCTCACAAGACAAGCTCTCACTGCATAATAACCATGCTACACTTCCTGTAGACTTTTGGACTAGACATGTCCTATGGTATTATGCAATGGCAATCTCTCATTGCAATCAATCACACTACACTTCCTGTAGTTTTTTTTTTTTATGGATTGATACATCCTGTGATGATATGCAATGGAACTAGATCACAACCTCTACACTCTTGGTTATTGGTATGTCTCAGTATCACTCCATGTGTACCTAACATCACCACAACTCAATGCAAGATTAGATCTTTCCCATTGGGATCAAACCAAGATTATTCATCTTGTTTGATCACCAATGCCTCAACAAGCTCTGATCTTGAAACAAGCTAATCACAAGAACAAGATCAAGCACTTTTCAATCTCTAAAATGACAATGTATGCTTTTAACAATACACTGACATTTTAGGCTAATTTTTATGCAACACTAGATGAATGCAACAACTTAAGCAATACTATATGTATGCAGCAGGTTCAATCCGAGAGCAACAAAAGACTATGCACACCAGTTCCAATCAAAACCAAAGATGCTAGTAACCTAGACAACTTCTAGATGATGCAAGACAATCAATGATGGATTAAACAAAGACAATAGACTCAGTATGCAACAGGGTTGAACTTAGAAAATATGAAACAAGCTTGTGTATGCAAAACAGCTTATCTATCATGATGCAAGCATCAGAGACCCCATCTCAATTTTGCAACACATCTATGATGATTTCTAGCTGTGGCAATACACAAACAATGCAATAAAAATAAACATGAGATTCTGGGACCTAAGACACCACTCAAACAATTTTAAAAAAAAAGACACAAGCTCTTATTAAGGGTAAAGAGGTTTGCTTACAACCAAGAGATCTGAGCTGATCTCTTGAACCTCCATGGGCACGGTTCACTTGAACTTGGCAGGTTTGAGGCCTGGGTTCAATACCCAACACCTCTCCTTGGTGTGCCCATCCCTCTTGCAGTGTTCACACTTCAAACCCCTTCTATCACTCTTCTTGTAAACCGGCTTAGTGGACTGAGACTTCCCTTCAGCTTGAGATGCAAAGGAGATTGTTTCCTTTGACTCAAACAATGCGATTGACCCCTCCTCCTTTTGGAGCTGGCCACACACTTCTTCCAGTGTTGGGAGCTTCTCAGATCGCAAGATATGTTTAATGACTCCATTGTAAGCTGGGCTGAGAGTTAAGAGCAAAGCAAACACCTTGTCTTGCTCTCTCCTTTCATTTAACACATCAGGATCAATGGACTGAGGTCTAAGCGATTCCAGCTCTGACCAAAGACTTCTATACTTCCCGAGATGTGCAGTGAACTCAGCTTCTTCTTGGGTCAGGTCGTTGATGGCCCTCTTGATCTCAAATACTCTGCTGATGTTGGACAGGTTCCCATAAACCTTGTTGAGTGTGCTCCAAAGCGAGATGGCACTCTCACAGTATGAGTATGCCTCAAGAATGGATGGAGCTAGGGAGCTTTGGAGAATGGACAGGACCATGAGGTCTTCTTGATGCCACTTCTCTTCAGATACTTGCTTGGAACCAGTTTCATCAGTAGAGGGACTAGAGCTTGAATCGGCAGCTTTGAGAGACTTTGGAGAATCCGAGATGCAATGGCTCCATAAGCCCTTTCCTCCCAAAGCTGTCTTCACCATACGAGACCAGAGGAGATAGTTTGGACCTTGTAGAGACACAGGGATGACAATGACTCTGGATGACTCCATCTTGGTAGTCAAAAGAGTAAAACTGTCACTGAACTCTTCAAAGGTTGATGCTTTGTAACCGGATGGACTTGAATCTTCAAGGGCGTGAGGGATGTGAGCTTGGAACTTCAATGGAGCTTGTGTTTGTTGCGGAAGACTTCACCAGGAACTGAGCAACCTGGCTCTGATACCATAAAAGATTATCAGAGCTCAAGCACTTGAGTGATGAACCAACAGAATCAAATAAGAATATGAGATTGAATGAGAAAGACTTGTGGATGGCGAGTGAATAAGGATGAGAGATTAAGAGATTAATGAGTGTATGAGAGTATGGGAGAGACTAGAGAGTGTTTAAGAGACTTAGAGATTTAGTAACCAGAGAATAAAGACTAAGAACCAATGTATTGATGAAGAGAGACTCTCTCAGCATAACAAACAATGGCGACAGACATGAGTTTAAATACAAGGGAAATACATAGAAAACCCTAAGCTAAAGATAAGCAATCAAGAGTGGAGATTAAATGGTTTGAATTGGATGGATGAGATGCAGTCAAGGCAGGCTGTAAAGTGGAGGTCGCCTGGTTGCAATACTTGGCCAGTATTGCACATGTATCAGCCCTTCTCTTTGGATAGGTGCATAATCAACTATTAACCTTTAGCTTCTTCTTTTCTTGCTGTGTACAGGCTGTCTTTGACTGAATACCTTATCCATAAACAGCTAGTAACAGTAGATGCTTTCCATGCCTTGCCAAGATACTCTCTTAGATGCCTTATCCCACTTCTGGTCGAGTTTATCTTTGCTTGTAACCCAAGCCTCTCCCAAATAGTGTATAGTGCATTCTGAATAGTGAATAATGTTCCCACACTATTCACTATTACATCACTTCTTCCAAATTACTCCAATGACTCCTTTAACTCTTCTTGAACTCATCTCCATAAGATAAACACTTCAGATTACTTCTGAAGCTATATTGAACTCTTCAGTTCAACAGTTTGGACATATGGCAATATCTTCATGATTCTTATCAAACCAGGATGAACCACGATCTAAGAAGCTTTATTTGGAACCACTAATCAGTGGAGAATAACCAGGAAGTTGAATAAATCTCATAGGAGTTGTGAGTAAGAAGATATCCCACTTTCTATCCAGATGATTCCAGATTAGCCTGTTCGGACATATGGCAATATCTTCATGATTCTTATCAAACCAGGATGAACCACGATCTAAGAAGCTTTATTTGGAACCACTAATCAGTGGAGAATAACCAGGAAGTTGAATAAATCTCATAGGAGTTGTGAGTAAGAAGATATCCCACTTTCTATCCAGATGATTCCAGATTAGCCTGTTCGGACATATGGCAATATCTTCATGATTCTTATCAAACCAGGATGAACCACGATCTAAGAAGCTTTATTTGGAACCACTAATCAGTGGAGAATAACCAGGAAGTTGAATAAATCTCATAGGAGTTGTGAGTAAGAAGATATCCCACTTTCTATCCAGATGATTCCAGATTAGCCTGTTCGGACATATGGCAATATCTTCATGATTCTTATCAAACCAGGATGAACCACGATCTAAGAAGCTTTATTTGGAACCACTAATCAGTGGAGAATAACCAGGAAGTTGAATAAATCTCATAAGTGTTGTGAGTAAGAAGATATCCCACTTTCTATCCAGATGATTCCAGATTAGCCTGTTCGGACATATGCCATTATCTTCATGATTCTTATCAAACCAGGATGAACCACGATCTAAGAAGCTTTATTTGGAACCACTAATCAGTGGAGAATAACCAGGAAGTTGAATAAATCTCATAGGAGTTGTGAGTAAGAAGATATCCCACTTTCTATCCAGATGATTCCAGATTAGCCTGTTCGGACATATGGCAATATCTTCATGATTCTTATCAAACCAGGATGAACCACGATCTAAGAAGCTTTATTTGGAACCACTAATCAGTGGAGAATAACCAGGAAGTTGAATAAATCTCATAGGAGTTGTGAGTAAGAAGATATCCCACTTTCTATCCAGATGATTCCAGATTAGCCTGTTCGGACATATGCCAATATCTTCATGATTCTTATCAAACCAGGATGAACCACGATCTAAGAAGCTTTATTTGGAACCACTAATCAGTGGAGAATAACCAGGAAGTTGAATAAATCTCATAAGAGTTGTGAGTAAGAAGATATCCCACTTTCTATCCAGATGATTCCAGATTAGCCTGTTCGGACATATGCCATTATCTTCATGATTCTTATCAAACCAGGATGAACCACGATCTAAGAAGCTTTATTTGGAACCACTAATCAGTGGAGAATAACCAGGAAGTTGAATAAATCTCATAGGAGTTGTGAGTAAGAAGATATCCCACTTTCTATCCAGATGATTCCAGATTAGCCTGTTCGGACATATGGCAATATCTTCATGATTCTTATCAAACCAGGATGAACCACGATCTAAGAAGCTTTATTTGGAACCACTAATCAGTGGAGAATAACCAGGAAGTTGAATAAATCTCATAGGAGTTGTGAGTAAGAAGATATCCCACTTTCTATCCAGATGATTCCAGATTAGCCTGTTCGGACATATGGCAATATCTTCATGATTCTTATCAAACCAGGATGAACCACGATCTAAGAAGCTTTATTTGGAACCACTAATCAGTGGAGAATAACCAGGAAGTTGAATAAATCTCATAGGAGTTGTGAGTAAGAAGATATCCCACTTTCTATCCAGATGATTCCAGATTAGCCTGTTCGGACATATGGCAATATCTTCATGATTCTTATCAAACCAGGATGAACCACGATCTAAGAAGCTTTATTTGGAACCACTAATCAGTGGAGAATAACCAGGAAGTTGAATAAATCTCATAGGAGTTGTGAGTAAGAAGATATCCCACTTTCTATCCAGATGATTCCAGATTAGCCTGTTCGGACATATGGCAATATCTTCATGATTCTTATCAAACCAGGATGAACCACGATCTAAGAAGCTTTATTTGGAACCACTAATCAGTGGAGAATAACCAGGAAGTTGAATAAATCTCATAGGAGTTGTGAGTAAGAAGATATCCCACTTTCTATCCAGATGATTCCAGATTAGCCTGTTCGGACATATGGCAATATCTTCATGATTCTTATCAAACCAGGATGAACCACGATCTAAGAAGCTTTATTTGGAACCACTAATCAGTGGAGAATAACCAGGAAGTTGAATAAATCTCATAGGAGTTGTGAGTAAGAAGATATCCCACTTTCTATCCAGATGATTCCAGATTAGCCTGTTCGGACATATGCCATTATCTTCATGATTCTTATCAAACCAGGATGAACCACGATCTAAGAAGCTTTATTTGGAACCACTAATCAGTGGAGAATAACCAGGAAGTTGAATAAATCTCATAAGAGTTGTGAGTAAGAAGATATCCCACTTTCTATCCAGATGATTCCAGATTAGCCTGTTCGGACATATGCCATTATCTTCATGATTCTTATCAAACCAGGATGAACCACGATCTAAGAAGCTTTATTTGGAACCACTAATCAGTGGAGAATAACCAGGAAGTTGAATAAATCTCATAGGAGTTGTGAGTAAGAAGATATCCCACTTTCTATCCAGATGATTCCAGATTAGCCTGTTCGGACATATGGCAATATCTTCATGATTCTTATCAAACCAGGATGAACCACGATCTAAGAAGCTTTATTTGGAACCACTAATCAGTGGAGAATAACCAGGAAGTTGAATAAATCTCATAGGAGTTGTGAGTAAGAAGATATCCCACTTTCTATCCAGATGATTCCAGATTAGCCTGTTCGGACATATGGCAATATCTTCATGATTCTTATCAAACCAGGATGAACCACGATCTAAGAAGCTTTATTTGGAACCACTAATCAGTGGAGAATAACCAGGAAGTTGAATAAATCTCATAGGAGTTGTGAGTAAGAAGATATCCCACTTTCTATCCAGATGATTCCAGATTAGCCTGTTCGGACATATGGCAATATCTTCATGATTCTTATCAAACCAGGATGAACCACGATCTAAGAAGCTTTATTTGGAACCACTAATCAGTGGAGAATAACCAGGAAGTTGAATAAATCTCATAGGAGTTGTGAGTAAGAAGATATCCCACTTTCTATCCAGATGATTCCAGATTAGCCTGTTCGGACATATGGCAATATCTTCATGATTCTTATCAAACCAGGATGAACCACGATCTAAGAAGCTTTATTTGGAACCACTAATCAGTGGAGAATAACCAGGAAGTTGAATAAATCTCATAGGAGTTGTGAGTAAGAAGATATCCCACTTTCTATCCAGATGATTCCAGATTAGCCTGTTCGGACATATGGCAATATCTTCATGATTCTTATCAAACCAGGATGAACCACGATCTAAGAAGCTTTATTTGGAACCACTAATCAGTGGAGAATAACCAGGAAGTTGAATAAATCTCATAGGAGTTGTGAGTAAGAAGATATCCCACTTTCTATCCAGATGATTCCAGATTAGCCTGTTCGGACATATGGCAATATCTTCATGATTCTTATCAAACCAGGATGAACCACGATCTAAGAAGCTTTATTTGGAACCACTAATCAGTGGAGAATAACCAGGAAGTTGAATAAATCTCATAGGAGTTGTGAGTAAGAAGATATCCCACTTTCTATCCAGATGATTCCAGATTAGCCTGTTCGGACATATGGCAATATCTTCATGATTCTTATCAAACCAGGATGAACCACGATCTAAGAAGCTTTATTTGGAACCACTAATCAGTGGAGAATAACCAGGAAGTTGAATAAATCTCATAGGAGTTGTGAGTAAGAAGATATCCCACTTTCTATCCAGATGATTCCAGATTAGCCTGTTCGGACATATGCCATTATCTTCATGATTCTTATCAAACCAGGATGAACCACGATCTAAGAAGCTTTATTTGGAACCACTAATCAGTGGAGAATAACCAGGAAGTTGAATAAATCTCATAGGAGTTGTGAGTAAGAAGATATCCCACTTTCTATCCAGATGATTCCAGATTAGCCTGTTCGGACATATGGCAATATCTTCATGATTCTTATCAAACCAGGATGAACCACGATCTAAGAAGCTTTATTTGGAACCACTAATCAGTGGAGAATAACCAGGAAGTTGAATAAATCTCATAGGAGTTGTGAGTAAGAAGATATCCCACTTTCTATCCAGATGATTCCAGATTAGCCTGTTCGGACATATGGCAATATCTTCATGATTCTTATCAAACCAGGATGAACCACGATCTAAGAAGCTTTATTTGGAACCACTAATCAGTGGAGAATAACCAGGAAGTTGAATAAATCTCATAGGAGTTGTGAGTAAGAAGATATCCCACTTTCTATCCAGATGATTCCAGATTAGCCTGTTCGGACATATGGCAATATCTTCATGATTCTTATCAAACCAGGATGAACCACGATCTAAGAAGCTTTATTTGGAACCACTAATCAGTGGAGAATAACCAGGAAGTTGAATAAATCTCATAGGAGTTGTGAGTAAGAAGATATCCCACTTTCTATCCAGATGATTCCAGATTAGCCTGTTCGGACATATGGCAATATCTTCATGATTCTTATCAAACCAGGATGAACCACGATCTAAGAAGCTTTATTTGGAACCACTAATCAGTGGAGAATAACCAGGAAGTTGAATAAATCTCATAGGAGTTGTGAGTAAGAAGATATCCCACTTTCTATCCAGATGATTCCAGATTAGCCTGTTCGGACATATGGCAATATCTTCATGATTCTTATCAAACCAGGATGAACCACGATCTAAGAAGCTTTATTTGGAACCACTAATCAGTGGAGAATAACCAGGAAGTTGAATAAATCTCATAGGAGTTGTGAGTAAGAAGATATCCCACTTTCTATCCAGATGATTCCAGATTAGCCTGTTCGGACATATGGCAATATCTTCATGATTCTTATCAAACCAGGATGAACCACGATCTAAGAAGCTTTATTTGGAACCACTAATCAGTGGAGAATAACCAGGAAGTTGAATAAATCTCATAGGAGTTGTGAGTAAGAAGATATCCCACTTTCTATCCAGATGATTCCAGATTAGCCTGTTCGGACATATGGCAATATCTTCATGATTCTTATCAAACCAGGATGAACCACGATCTAAGAAGCTTTATTTGGAACCACTAATCAGTGGAGAATAACCAGGAAGTTGAATAAATCTCATAGGAGTTGTGAGTAAGAAGATATCCCACTTTCTATCCAGATGATTCCAGATTAGCCTGTTCGGACATATGGCAATATCTTCATGATTCTTATCAAACCAGGATGAACCACGATCTAAGAAGCTTTATTTGGAACCACTAATCAGTGGAGAATAACCAGGAAGTTGAATAAATCTCATAGGAGTTGTGAGTAAGAAGATATCCCACTTTCTATCCAGATGATTCCAGATTAGCCTGTTCGGACATATGGCAATATCTTCATGATTCTTATCAAACCAGGATGAACCACGATCTAAGAAGCTTTATTTGGAACCACTAATCAGTGGAGAATAACCAGGAAGTTGAATAAATCTCATAGGAGTTGTGAGTAAGAAGATATCCCACTTTCTATCCAGATGATTCCAGATTAGCCTGTTCGGACATATGGCAATATCTTCATGATTCTTATCAAACCAGGATGAACCACGATCTAAGAAGCTTTATTTGGAACCACTAATCAGTGGAGAATAACCAGGAAGTTGAATAAATCTCATAGGAGTTGTGAGTAAGAAGATATCCCACTTTCTATCCAGATGATTCCAGATTAGCCTGTTCGGACATATGGCATTATCTTCATGATTCTTATCAAACCAGGATGAACCACGATCTAAGAAGCTTTATTTGGAACCACTAATCAGTGGAGAATAACCAGGAAGTTGAATAAATCTCATAGGAGTTGTGAGTAAGAAGATATCCCACTTTCTATCCAGATGATTCCAGATTAGCCTGTTCGGACATATGGCAATATCTTCATGATTCTTATCAAACCAGGATGAACCACGATCTAAGAAGCTTTATTTGGAACCACTAATCAGTGGAGAATAACCAGGAAGTTGAATAAATCTCATAGGAGTTTTGAGTAAGAAGATATCCCACTTTCTATCCAGATGATTCCAGATTAGCCTGTTCGGACATATGGCAATATCTTCATGATTCTTATCAAACCAGGATGAACCACGATCTAAGAAGCTTTATTTGGAACCACTAATCAGTGGAGAATAACCAGGAAGTTGAATAAATCTCATAGGAGTTGTGAGTAAGAAGATATCCCACTTTCTATCCAGATGATTCCAGATGATTCCAGATTAGCCTGTTCGGACATATGGCAATATCTTCATGATTCTTATCAAACCAGGTTGAACCACGATCTAAGAAGCTTTATTTGGAACCACTAATCAGTGGAGATAACCAGGAAGTTGAATAAATCTCACAGGAGTTGTGAGTAAGAAGATATCCCACTTTCTATCCAGATGATTCCAGATTAGCCTGTTCGGACATATGGCAATATCTTCGTGATTCTTATCAAACCAGGATGAACCACGATCTAAGAAGCTTTATTTGGAACCAATAATCTGTGGAGAATAACCAGGAAGTTGAATAAGTCTCATAGGAGTTGTGATTAAGAAGATATCCCACTTTCTATCTAGATGATTCCAGATTAGCCTGTTCGGACATATGGCAATATCTTCATGATTCTTATCAAACCAGGATGAACCTGATGCAAACCTGACTGAACCAGAGCTCAACTTGGCGCATGAGGAGCTGATTCAGCTAAGTGATACTGAGGAGGAGACAGAGGAGCTGAATGATACTGAAGAAGAAGCAGCTGAGCTAAGTGTTGCTGCAAAGGGGACAGGAACTCTTTCAGCTCAAACCAAAACCAATTTTGATCAAGACCATCTTGCTATCTCAGGCCCGGTTACAAGATCTCAAACCAAGAAATTAAAGAAAACCATCTCAGCCTTGGTTCAGTTCAAACCAGAAGTAATCTCGACAACAAACCAAGTCAAGGAGATGTTTAATTACTCAGTCTTCAAGACAACCTAGTTTTCTTAAATTTCTTCTAAGTTTTACACAATTCCTTGTTACAAGTTTCCACAAGTCTTTGACTAGTTTTCTACTTAAACCTTGTCGACATTTTGAGTAGGATTCATTCACTTTTCAAATAAAAATCTTTCCTTTGTTTTTGTGAATCCTTTGTTCAGTTTCTGAACACTGTTTGCCTAGGAGTTGATTCTCTGCAAGGCTCTTTTGCCTCTGATCATTGTTTGTGGGCGTAATACTCACGATCATTGGCACTTCTATACAAGTGTTTGATCTCTCCATCGATCTACACTGAAGAACACCTCCATATCAACCTCTATCCATCATCCATCCCATTACCTTTCAAGGAGACAATACCATCCTTGTTCTAATCCGCAAATCACAACCCATATCACCCTCAGATCCAACCAAAAGGGATTCAAAAACCATCAAGGGTTTCATTAAGTGGTATCAGAGCAGATTGAGGGCTTTGATTCAGGGTTTGATCTCGAATTTTTTTCTTCTCTTTGGGAACCTTTTATTCATTCTGTTCTGTGAATCTATCCATCTCTTCTCTATCTATCTAAAAAGTGCGAGGGGGCCGACCAGTATATAAAAAAAAAAAGAAAGATCAAGGTATCTAAGGCTGAAGAGAAATCCAGCCAGACTGAAGAGAAATCCAGTCTCTGGTGGTAAAGCCTCTTGCAAACTAAATCTCTTAAGACTGTCTATCTTTTCTTCTCTTTGGAGTAGGGAATTGATTTCAAAAGGCTTGAACTCTGTTTGCTATTGAACTTCTGGATTCACAAACTGAAACACTTGAGAGAAACACCAGTGAGGCTTCGGCTATCATATTTGTGTTCTAACCTTTTTTTTGTTGAGTCTCTTAATAGGCATCATGTCGGATGAAGAGCATGAGCGGGAAGATCATCCAAACCTGTTCAACAAAGTCCAGATGGAAGCTATGATGTCAACTCTGATGAAAGCAATAGATAAGAAACTCGAATTTGAAAGAAATTCCTTTGCTACTAACAATGTTTTGGGTAGTGCTTCTGAGGCTAGGAAAGCTGCTAGAGAGAAAAGGAGAGGCAAGAGAGTAGCTACTGGCTTAACTGATGATGATATCACCTCTTCCGGAAGGAGTTCAGATGAAGTAAGATCAGTTAGAGCACCATCTCAGACCAGAACCAACCGTGCAGAGAGACACAGGCCAGATGATAGTCTTGGTAACATCAAGCTCAGAGTACCAGTCTTCAGTGGTACCAGCAATCCAGACGATTACCTTGATTGGGAAAAGAAGATAGAGTTGATCTTTGAATGTCACAACTACTCAGAGTTAAAGAAGGTTAGACTTGCAGCAACTGAGTTCAATGGTTATGCTCTTCACTGGTGGGATCAGATCACTTCAACAAGAAGAAGAACCGGAGAAGCAGCAGTGTCAGGTTGGTTTGAACTCAAAACTCTCATGAGAAAATGATTTGTTCCAAGCCATTACCACAAGGATGTTCATCTGAAACTAAGGAGGCTCACTCAAGGAACTAAGAGCGTGGAGGATTACTACCAAGAGATGGAGTCTCTCATGATCAAAGCTTCTGTTGTTGAGGATTCTAATGCAACTATGGCTCGGTTCCAAGCTGGTCTCAACAGAGAAATACAAGATCGGTTAGAGCTACAGGATTATGATGACATCTATGAGCTTCTTCACAAAGCTATCCTCATTGAGCAGCAACAGAAGAGAAAGAACAGCTCCAAGGGTTCATACGGCAACAACTACAGGACAACCAAGGATGAGAAAAGCCTAGCTAAACCCAAAGATGAGCCTAAGGTCTATCAGCGTGATGATAAGGGAAAAGCACCAGCAACTAGATCAAGAGATGTGAAGTGCTTCAAGTGCCATGGCATTGGTCACTATGCTAATGAATGTACTAACAAGAAGGTGATGATTCTCTTGGATAATGGAGATATTATATCTGAGGAAGAGAAAGTTGATGCTTCCGAGGAAGAGTTGATAGACTATCCAGTCCAAGGACAGCTCCTGGTTACAAGAAGGTCTCTTCAGGTCCAATCCAAACCAGAAGACATTGATCAAAGGGAGAATCTCTTTCACACTCGTTGTACTGTTTATGATAAAGTTTGCAGCTTGATTATAGATGGTGGAAGTTGTACTAACGTGGCTAGTGAATCTCTTGTAGCAAAGCTTGGGCTAAAAACAGGGAAGCATCCTAGACCTTACCCACTTCAATGGCTTAATGAGGGAGGCGAGCTGAAGGTCACTGAGCAAGTTATGGTTCCTATAACCATTGGGAGGTACCAAGATGAGATAGTGTGTGATGTACTACCCATGGATTCCAGTCATATCCCTTTAGGCAGGCCTTGGCAGTATGATAAGAAAGCTATCCATGATGGGTTTACAAATCGCCACTCCTTCACTCACCGGGATAAAAAGATTGTGCTTGCACCTTTGTCACCTCAAGAAGTACATGAAGATCAGCTACAACTAAGGCTCAGGCGACAAGAAGCCAAGGAGAACTCATCTGAATCAAAGAAAGGGACTAATCCTTTGGCCAAAAACAGTGAGATCAGGAAAGCCTTGATTCTCCAACAACCTTTGCTTTTGTTTATCTTTAAAGGTTCACTACTAACTTCTTCTAACCATGCTCCGGAGCTTCCGAAAGGGTTTGAGTTTATCTTGCAGGAATATGGAGATATCTTTCCAGGAGAAAGTCCAGCTAGCTTGCCACCTTTCAGAGGGATTGAACACCAAATAGATCTGGTTCCAGGCGCTTCTCTTCCAAATAGACCAGCCTATAGAACCAACCCAGACGAAACCAAGGAGTTACAAAGGCAGGTTGATGAGCTGATGGCTAAAGGACACATTAGAGAAAGCATGAGCCCTTGTGCCGTGCCTGTACTACTGGTGCCAAAGAAGGATGGAAGCTGGCGCATGTGTGTTGACTGCAGAGCAATCAACAATATCACTATAAAGTACAGACATCCTATCCCTAGACTTGATGATATGCTTGATGAATTGCATGGGTCTTGCATTTTCTCTAAGATAAATTTAAAGAGTTGATATCATCAGATTAGGATGAGAGAAGGAGATGAATGGAAAACTGCTTTTAAAACAAAACATGGATTGTATGAATGGCTTGTTATGCCTTTTGGTTTAACTAATGCTCCTAGCACCTTCATGAGACTGATGAACCATGTTTTGAGAGCCTTCATAGGACACTTTGTGGTAGTTTATTTTGATGACATCTTGATCTATAGCAAAAGTTTGTCTGAGCATACTGAACATTTGAGGATTGTTTTAGAAGTGCTTAGGAAAGAATCTCTCTTTGCTAATCTTGATAAATGTACTTTTGGAGCAGATCACCTTGTGTTTTTAGGTTTTGTTGTTTCAGCACAAGGGATCAGGGTGGATGAAGAGAAAGTGAAAGCCATCCGAGATTGGCCAGTTCCTAAGAGTGTGAGTGAAATCCGGAGCTTTCATGGACTAGCTGGGTTCTACAGAAGGTTTGTCAGAGACTTCAGCACTATTGCAGCACCCCTCACTGAAGTTATCAAAAAGAATGTGGGATTCAGATGGGAAGAGGCACAAGAAGAAGCTTTTCAGAATCTAAAAGGGAAGTTGACTGAAGCACCTTTACTTGCACTCCCTGATTTTTCTAAGACTTTTGAAATTGAATGTGATGCTTCTGGTATAGGTATTGGAGCAGTGCTGATGCAAGAGAAGAAACCCATTGCCTATTTTAGTGAAAAGCTTGGAGGTGCTATGCTGAACTATCCGACTTATGATAAGGAGCTTTATGCATTGATCAGGGCTTTAGAGACATGGCAGCACTACTTGTGGCCAAAAGAGTTTGTGATCCACACTGATCATGAATCACTCAAGCACCTAAAGGGACAACACAAGCTGAATAAGAGGCACGCCAAGTGGGTAGAATTTCTTGAAACATTTCCTTATGTTATCCACTACAAGCAAGGTAAAGAGAATGTTGTTGCTGATGCACTTTCAAGAAGGTATACTTTACTTGCTTCCATGGAAACTAAGTTGTTAGGCTTTGATCAAGTAAAATCTTACTATGCTGATGATCCTGATTTCAAAGAACACTTTAAGGATAGTGAGAAACATGCTAGTGGCAAATTCTATCAAGCTGATGGTTTCTTATTCTTTGAAAATCGATTGTGCTTGCCTAAATGTTCTTTGCGAGCGCTCTATGTTAGGGAATCACATGGTGGAGGTCTGATGGGGCATTTTGGTGTTGCTAAGACCTATGCTATTCTAAAGGAGCACTTCTACTGGCCAAACATGAAGAGAGATGTCGAGAAGATATGCAGTAGATGTGTCATTTGTACTCAAGCTAAGGCTAAAGCTCGGCCTCAAGGTTTGTACACTCCACTTCCCATCCCTGATGCACCTTGGGTAGACATATCAATGGATTTTGTGTTAGGATTGCCTAGGACTAAGAGAGGCAGGGACTCGATTTTTGTGGTGGTAGATAGGTTCTCTAAAATGGCTCACTTCATTGCTTGCCACAAAACTGATAATGCTCTTCACATTGCTGATTTGTTCTTTAAAGAAGTGGTTAGACTTCATGGCATGCCTAGGAGTATTGTTTCTGATAGAGATACCAAGTTCTTGAGTTATTTCTGGAAAACTCTTTGGTCTAAGCTAGGAACTAAGCTGATGTTTTCTACTACTTGTCACCCACAAACTGATGGGCAAACTGAAGTAGTTAATAGGACCTTGGCTACTCTCTTGCGTGCTGTGATTAAAAAGAATATTAAGACTTGGGTTGCCTCATGTTGAGTTTGCTTATAATCACTCTGTCCACCGAGCTACTAAGTTCTCACCTTTTCAGATAGTTTATGAGTTTAATCCTTTGACTCCTCTTGACTTGTTACCTATACCATACAAAGAGCAGATTAATCTTGATGGAAAGGCCAAGGCCGAGTTTGTTGTTTCTTTTCATGAGCAGGTTAAGAAGAATATTGAGGAGAGGACCAAAGAGTATGCAAGATTCGCCAACAAGGGCAGACGAGAGCTCATACTAGAATCAGGAGACTTGGTGACAATCCACTTGAGAAAAGAAAGGTTTCCTGAAGAAAGAAAGTCCAAACTCTTGCCAAGAACAGATGGACCATTTGAAGTACTGGAAAGGATCAATAACAACGCCTACAAGATCGATCTTCAAGGGAAGTATGCTATTAGTAATACTTTTAATGTTGCTGATCTAATTCCTTTTTGTGCTGATCATTTAGATTTGAGGACAAATCCTTTCAAAGGAGGAGGGGATGATGCAAACCTGACTGAACCAGAGCTCAACTTGGCGCATGAGGAGCTGATTCAGCTAAGTGATACTGAGGAGGAGACAGAGGAGCTGAATGATACTGAAGAAGAAGCAGCTGAGCTAAGTGTTGCTGCAAAGGGGACATGAACTCTTTCAGCTCAAACCAAAACCAACTTCGATCAAGACCATCTTGCTATCTCAGGCCCGGTTACAAGATCTCAAACCAAGAAAATAAAGAAAACCATCTCAGCCTTGGTTCAGTTCAAACCAGAAGTAATCTCGACAACAAACCAAGTCAAGGATATGTTTAATTACTCAGTCTTCAAGACAACCTATTTTTCTTAAATTTCTTCTAAGTTTTACACAATTCCTTGTTACAAGTTTCCACAAGTCTTTGACTAGTTTTCTACTTAAACCTTGTCGCCATTTTGAGTAGGATTCATTCACTTTTCAAATAAAAATCTTTCATTTGTTTTTGTGAATCCTTTGTTCAGTTTCTGAACACTGTTTGCCTAGGAGTTGATTCTCTGTAAGGCTCTTTTGCCTCTGATCATTGTTTGTGGGCGTAATACTCACGATCATTAGCCCTTCTATACAAGTGTTTGATCTCTCCATCGATCTACACTGAAGAACACCTCCATATCAACCTCTATCCATCATCCATTCCATTACCTTTCAAGGAGACAATACCATCCTTGTTCTAATCCGCAAATCACAACCCATATCACCCTCAGATCCAACCAAAAGGGATTCAAAAACCATCAAGGGTTTCATTAGAACCACCATCAAAGAAGCTTTATTTGGAACCACTAATCAGTGGAGAATAACCAGGAGTTGAATAAATCTCATAGGAGTTGTGAGTAAGAAGATATCCCACTTATATCCAGATGATTCCAGATTAGCCTGTTCGGACATATGGCAATATCTTCATGATTCTTATCAAACCAGGATGAACCACGATCTAAGAAGCTTTATTTGGAACCACTAATCAGTGGAGAATACCAGGAAGTTGAATAAGTCTCATAGGAGTTGTGATTAAGAAGATATCCCACTTTCTATTCAGATGATTCCAGATTAGCCTGTTCGGACATAAGGCAATATCTTCATGATTCTTATCAAACCAGGATGAACCACGATCTAAGAAGCTTTATTTGGAACCACTAATCAGTGGAGAATAACCAGGAGGTTGAATAATCTCAAGGAGTTGTGACGTAAAGATATCCCACTTTCTATCCAGATGATTCCAGATTGGGCTGTTCGGACATATGGCAATATCTTCATGATTCTTATCAACACCAGGATGAACCACGATCTAAAGAAGCTTTATTTGGAACCACTAATCAGTGGAGAATAACCAGGAAGTTGAATGAAGTCTCATAGGAGTTGTGATTAAGAAGATATCCCACTTTTTATCCAGATGATTCCAGATTAAGCCTGTTCGGACATATGCATATCTTCATGATTCTTATCAAACCAGGATGAACCACGATCTAAGAAGCTTTATTTGGAACCACTAATCAGTGGAGAATAACCAGGAAGTTGAATAAAATTCATAGGAGTTGTGAGTAAGAAGATATCCCACTTTCTATCCAGATGATTCCAGATTAGCCTGTTCGGACATATGGCAATATCTTCATGATTCTTATCAAACCAGGATGAACCACGATCTAAGAAGCTTTATTGGAACCACTAATCAGTGGAGAATAACCAGGAAGTTGAATAAATCTCATAGGAGTTG
>NW_026615478.1:0-57557 GCF_000801105.2 Raphanus sativus | reverse complement strand
AAACCGATCCATCACAGTATCACTTTTATATTAGAATATAAAACATTAATATGAACTTGAACTTTATGTTAAACCAAAAGATACATAGGTCACATAGAATATAAAATATTCTTACATTCTCCCACTTGACCTTTGTGTCGACTTAAGGGTTCAATAACTTTAATGTGCACTTCTACATCAAGTTCATTTGATCTTTACTAAAAATCAAAACTGATTGAATCATAGCGGTTGCACATCATTTAATCGATATGGTCCCTTCCATGTATCACAGACCAATTCTAACTTTATATTCATCTTACATGAGAAGAACTTTTATTTCTCAAAACAAAACATATGTTATCTACAAACCATAAGTGTATACACATACTTTAATGATAACATAATTAATAAATCAGAAACATAATCTTTAAGTGAATTCTCTGTGTCAAATACATAATGAGCATCCATAACTAAAATAGCAAAGCCTTATCTATAATACCCATACGTTCTACATGGCCATTGAACGCCTTGGGTGGTAAACCTTTAGTTAGCGGATCCGCTACCATCATGTCCGTCCTTATGTGCTCGAATGACACTCTCTGTTTCTGAACTTCTTCTTTAACAGACAAATACTTTAACTCCATGTGCTTAGCACCCTTTGAGTACTTGTCGTTCTTTGAAAAGAAGACTGCTGCAGAATTATCGCAGTAAATTCTCAGCGGCTTGGCTATAGTGTCGACAATCCGAAGCCCTGAGATAAAGTTCCGCAGCCATAATGCATGAATTGTGGCCTCAAAGCATGCCACAAATTCAGCCTCCATAGTGGAAGTAGCAATGACAGACTGCTTTCCACTCTTCCATGATATTGCTCCCCCAGCTAATAGGAACAAGTATCCAAACGTCGATTTTCTACTATCAACGCATCCGGCATAGTCTGAATCTGAATATCCAATGACTTCTAGCTGATCAGATCTCCTATATGTAAGCATGTGCTCTTTGGTGCCTTGCAAGTACCTAAGAACCTTCTTTGCAGCTTTCCAGTGGTCCATTCCAGGATTACTTTGATATCGACCCAACATTCCAACAGCAAAGTTGATATCAGGTCGAGTACATGTCTGAACATAGTTCAGACTCCCAACCACCGACGCATAGGGAATTCTTTCCATTTCTTTACGCTCCAATTCATTCTTAGGACATTGCATTTTACTGAACTTATCCCCCTTCTGAATTGGAGCTATTCCTGCGGAGCATTTTTCCATTCTATATCTCGCTAAGATCTTATTGATATATCCTTTCTGAGACAGACTTAACAGTCCTTGTGATCTATCTCGAAGGATTTCTATCCCGATCACATAAGATGCCTCACCCATATCTTTCATTTCAAAGTTCTTAGAGAGATATTTCTTTACATCATGTAACATACCCATGTCATTTGCAGCAAGCAAAATATCATCAACATATAGGACTAAAATCATAATCTTACTCCCACTGATCTTAATGTAGATACATCGATCAACAATGATCTCTACAAAACCATATGACGTGATGGTATCATTAAACTTTATATACCATTGTCGAGAAGCTTGTTTTAGTCCATATATTGACTTTCTCAGCTTACACACCAAATTTTCTTTTCCTGCGACCACGAAACCTTCTGGTTGGTCCATATATACTTCCTCCTCAAGATCTCCATTCAGAAAGGCGGTTTTCACATCCATCTGGTGAAGCTCAAGATCATAATGAGCCACCAAAGCCAAAACAATTCTAAGAGAATCCTTCTTTGAGACAGGGGAGAATGTCTCTTTATAGTCAATGCCATCTTTTTGAGTGAAACCTTTAGCAACAAGACGACACTTACGTCTTTCAGGTTTACCTTTCGAGTCGCGCTTAGTCTTACAGACCCATTTACAACCAACGGTTTTGAAACCATCGGGCAACTCTACTAAGTCCCATACATGATTATCACTCATAGATTTCATTTCTTCTTTTGAGGCATCAAACCACTCTTCAGAATTGTCACTTTCCATGGCCATTTTGTATGAGATCGGATCTTCATCCATGCTTAAGTCACATTCATTTTCAATAGAGTAAACCACATAATCGTTTGAAATGGCAGATCTTCTTTCTCTTCCAGATCGCCTTAAAGGTATTTGTGGTTCACTATTCTCTTCTTGAATTATGACAGGTTCATCAATAGTATTTTCAGCTAGAGGAACTGATACATCATTATGTTGTCCCATTGTGTCACTGCATTCTGTTGCAACACTAGGAACAACTACCTTAGGTGGAATTACAGGTGAAGAAACTTCAACCTGAACCTCATTAATGTCCACCTTTCGTTGTTCACCACTCCCACTAGTTTCACCATTTTCAATGAACCTAGCATTACTCGAATCAACTATTCTCGTACTATGGTTAGGGCAATAAAATGTATACCCCTTTGATTTTTCAGGATAGCCAATGAAAGATCCACTGACAGTCCTAGAATCAAGTTTCTTTTCTTGTGGATTATATAGCCTTACTTCTGCTGGACAACCCCATACACGTAGATGTCTTAAACTAGGTTTCCTTCCCGTCCACAGTTCATAAGGAGTCTTAGGAACTGCCTTACTAGGTACCCGGTTCAGCACATACGTTGCAGTTCTTAATGCATATATCCACAATGAAAGGGGTAAAGAGCAATTACTCATCATGCTCCTAACCATCTCTATCAAGGTACGATTCCGCCTCTCAGCTACACCATTCTGCTGAGGAGTACCAGGCATAGTGTATTGTGCACATATGCCTCTGCTTTCAAGTAACTTTGCAAATGGACCAGGACATTGTCCACTTTCATCGAATTTTCCATAAAATTCACCACCTCTGTCAGATCTCACTACTTTCACCTTTTTATCTAACTGCCTTTCCACCTCGTCAATGAATATCTCTAGGACATTCACAGACTTAGATTTTTCATGCAGTAGATAGGTATATCCATACCGTGAGTAATCATCAATAAATGTGATGAAATATTTTTCGCCACTCCATGAAGGAGCATCGAAGGGGCCGCATATGTCGGTGTGTATTAACTCAAGAAGCTGAGTGCTTCTTGTGGCTGGTTTCTTTAAAGTATGTTTCGTCTGCTTTCCTTTAATGCAGTCTATGCATACATCTAAGTCACTAAAATCCAACTGAGGAAGAATTTCATTCTTTATCAACCTCATTATTCTTTCTTTGGAAATATGACCTAATCGTTGATGCCACAAGAAAGCAGAATTTTCATTAATTGCGCTACGCTTAATGCCTCGACTTTCAACATTAAATAGGGATTCAGAAAACTTTGCATCAAGGTTGAACTTATAAAGTGAATCAAATAAAATACCACTACCATAAAAGTAATCATTTCGGTACAATGTGAAAACACCATGTGCAACCTTAATACTAAAACCTAAATTATCCAACCTACTAACAGAAACAAGATTTCTAGCACACTCAGGTACATAGAGACACCCTTCAAGATCCACATGACTTCCAGTGTCCAAGATCAATCTATACGTCCCAATTCCTTCTATTCGTGCCTTCATCCTGTTTCCCATGAACAAGTACTGTTCAGGTCCTCTTATGGGCTGGATCGAACTGAATCCCTGTTTAATATGAGACACATGAGTAGTAGCACCAGAATCTAACCACCAAGTATTATTAGGAACTTCAACAAGATTCATTTCATAGCAAACAAAGCTGTAATGTTTACCTTTCTTGTCGAACCAAACCTTCCTTTTAGGACAATCCTTTTTGAAGTGTCCTACTTGCTTACAAAAGAAACACTTCTTTTCCTTCTGGATTTGACTTTCAGGTCCTTTCATGAAGTTCTTAACATTCCTTTTGTCCTTCCTACTTGATGTTCTTTTGCTGCTACTGGCACTTCCAAGACCAACGAGGTTAGCAACTTGATCTTTCATCTTCCTTAATCTCCCTTCCTCTTGAATTAGCATAGCCTTTAATTCCTTAAAGTTCCATTTATCCTTAATGGTGTTGTAGTTCACCTGGAACTGGCTAAATTCAAGAGGTAGAGAGTTCATGATGAATTGAACCAAGAACTGCTCATGCACCTCCATTCCTAAGGTCGTTAACTTTGCTGCCAGATTAGACATGTGCGTCACATGATCATGGATTGGCTGAGACCAGTCAAACTTTTTCGTAGTTAGCTCATTCATGAGACTTCCTACAATCGACTTGTCAGCCAATTCTGATTGTGAACACTCCTTAATTTTCTCTATGAATTCCCTTGCTTTCTCTGTCTTAGGCATTGATGGCTTAATACTTTCCGCCATCGTCAACCTCATAAGGTTCAAGCTCAGCCTGTTAGATCGCTCCCATCTCTCATAACGAGACTTTTCAGATTCGGAGCTATCTACTGTAATGGCCGAAGGTTCCTCATCAGTTAGTATGGCGGAGTCCAGAGCCATTACACCCAGTGTAAACCGGATTTGCTCGACCCACTCACCATAGTTGAGGCCATTAAACTTTACCACAGAGTTAGCAGATGCAAACACATTTGATGAAGCTGCAAGCATTCATACATGTTTACTCGTTAGTGCTTTGAGACTTTAATATATATTCAGACTAATAGAAACTTTAACACTTATATTTTAAATAACCTTTGGGCAATATTTAAATATAAGTATTTTCAATGATGCTAATTATAGTTACTTTAATATTAATCAAATCAAACATTAGTCAAATAAATGTTATCTTTGGATATACATATTATTTACTATAGTAAGAAATAACTAATTCTTTTCTTATTATTAATTATATTCAGTGATTCACCTTTGGGTAATCTCCTAGAATATAAAAAAATAAAATAATTGATCTATCAAAACTTTTATGTCATTTAGCATCTCTGATATTGATCAATTAAGAAACTTTGTAAAAATTCTTTTAATATCTATATGTAACATAACAAGGCCACTTTGGTGACTATCATATTATATACATATAAACATTAAAAAGTAAGGGAAAATTATTTTAAATTGTGTTAATATTTCATGACACAATTACTCTTTATAGCGGAAGCATTAAACCACGAAGCATGTACATAAATCATTATGGTATCTCGGTCCATTATAAAATACCATTAATAATTATCATGAGATATATAAATATCAATCAAATAACCGCTTACGCACACTACGTAAGTGTATGCACATTGCTTCATGGTGACTTTTCATACAAGTAACCGTCAATACTATTTTCAGAATAAACGATATGCACACACACCATTAATCCTTCAGATTCTTTGATGCATGCACCCGTTCAATTCTATGACACAAAAGGTTTATGACATCGTACATCATTACGAGAGTGTCGAACTTGATCGGATGATACCAAATCACTATATACGTTCTTTTCTCTTATGATGCCAAAACTTTGTTGTCAAATTAATTACTGTGATTTAAAACAAATCTCATGAACACTCTTTAAAACGGTTGATACCGTATATGTTCACGAACGAAAGAGAAAAAAAAAAAAATATTCTAGATTGAATCATCAATTTCTTCATGATGCAAATATTATTATTATGAGTGCAATTCCTTTACGGTTGTTACTGAAAACGTAAACCTCATGAATTAACAATGTTCCAAATCATTTACGGAAATTCACTAATTCATTTACGGTAACAACAATAAAACCCAGATTTCAAGAGTTATATTCAAACGTGACTTTAATGTCGCAACCATAATAATTAACTAAGTTCAAATTCAATACGAACGTTTCACAAGCATCACGCAACAAATAGATTCAACTTAAGGATGAATTAATCAAATCTAATTGGCTCTGATACCACATGTTAATTTATTTCAACAAGATCTGATTTAGATTTGTCTTAATTCAATCCTAATACATGTCTAGAGAAAGTAGAAATACTAACCTTGATCCATGCTTGGATGCAATCCCACCAATTGATGTTCTCCCCTTTAACCTTCTCTTTTGGAATTTCCTTGATGGACAAGAAATCCCAAACTGCCTTAATCTCTTTTAATGATCAGTGTTGTGTGTTTTTTGTGAAATAGACTTTTTCTTGCGTACGTACAAAATAGTGTGCGAATCACTTTTATAGTAATCCAAGAGGTAGGTGTCTTAACCAACGCAACTCTCGCACAAAACACAACGCAACACCTCATTGTTTTAACCGTACATATGTTTTATAATGTATAATCATATACATTAAATTATTGTAACACATTCTGTTATTATTACATTTTACCCACATATATATTTATATATATGATCATGAGATTAAGACATTTATAAACATAAGGTAAAGTAGGAGGGTTATCAATACACCCATATTCTAACTCATTTCTTGAAACCGATCCATCACAGTATCAACTTTTATATTAGAATATAAAACATTAATATGAACTTGAACTTTATATCAAACCAACAGATACATAGGTCACATAGAATATAAAATATTCTTACACAGGTGTCCCGTACAAGAGACGGCTGATCAGTTACAATTGTGCGTTCTATGTAAAAAAAAACAGGCAACATAGATATATATATTGATTAAAGAGGTGTGATCGAAGGGTTGTATTGTTTAAAAACAGGGAACGTAGATATACATATGTTGTTTCTCAGAGGTTTGATTGAAGGGTTGTGATGTTTGGGAATTAAACGATTCATGAAAAGATGCAAATACGACAATTTGTGATGACGTAAGCTATCTAGAGTGAAAGAATTTTATATCAGTTAGATCAAAAATAAGGAACAAATCTGACTATTAGATAAATACTGTTTTTCCTATAAAAAATGATGACATAATCAATCATTAAAATAACGGGGAGTAAGAATAATGGTAAATGAAAGTGACAAAGAAACAATATGTAAATTTGTTAAAAACAAAAAATCTTTCGGAAGGGTTGCGTTGTTTGGTATTTCAGAAAAGAAGAACAAAGGGTTGTGCCTTTTGAAAAAGCGATGGTTCAAAAATGAAACGTTTAGAGACGCACTGTTTAGATTACTGATGATGTCATATATTTAACTGAAACTAAAACTTGACCATCAGATTGTTACAAAGAAGCAATTTTTACCGTTCGATGGAATTTTTATTTTCCTATAAAAAAAAGATGATGTCATATGAGAACAAAAATCATTTTGCTATTATATATAGATGGTGAAATTTAAAACATCTAAAAAGATATAGGTTCCGAATGTTACGAACCTCACTGTCCCGCACCACAGTTAACTAACAAAAATCTCTACATACATCATATATTTATACATTTTTATAACTATTAGAATTATACCGCAGTTGAACTGTTTGTTATGCACCTCTCAGTCTGCAATCACCATTTGGAGCTATAAAGTAGCATATGATTTTTTTCTAATTTTATTCTTTAAATAGCAGCCATTTGCACCTTTAGTTTGTTTATTACACTCATATGGACCTTTCATTACTTATCAAAGAATTTTGGCTGAAAGGTGCACGAACGCTGCTTGAATTAGATCCAACAGTCTTTCGTTTTGTTTTTTTAAATAGTTTTTCCTTGTACACTTGCAGTAGATATCAGAAAACAACCAATTGAATTAGTCTTATAGTACTCTTTTAGATAATTCAATATCTGCGATTAATACACTACTAGGTGATCACCCGCACCCTGTGCGGGGCGAACGGACCAAAAGAAATTATAAATTTTAATTATAGATATTAAAAACATAAAAATGACATATGGTATAATTAGCATAAGTAATGTTGATATACAGATTAATGTAAGAAAAAAACCAATTTGGAATTAGAAGTTTATTGAATTTTTCAATCAACAAAAAATTTATTGAAGTATCCGGATAATGATAATTTTATTATGGTTGACAAACGTAATTGTCTTATTATCGAAGTTAAATCGTTATATTTCATTAAAATCATATTGATTTTGAAGTACATAAAAGTTGTAAGAAGAATATAAATAAATTGAAGTAAATTTAGTGGGTTTATTAGAACTCAAAATTGTAAAAGAGACCCTTATCGAACCTTAATATCCATTATGACTCAAAATACGTATGAGTTTCTTTTGATTTATCTTTTATTTATAAAGAGTTTTTTTACTAAAAATCTTGATGAGACATGAGATCATGGGCTACGGTTCGGATGTTGGATTCGATCTCTTTTCTCATCAGCTGATATATTTAGATATTGCCACAAAGTAATGTTGTAAATCCCTAATTGTTCTTTGATTTCTAGACAGTTATATAAAGTATTATATGTATAGAGCGAAAATTAAGGAAGTCCACATTAAAAATGATGTTTTTCTTAAATTTAATCGGAAAGAATTATATAAATTTACAAACTAAATGTCTATCACCATTTATGATTTCGTTTAGGATTATAATTTTATATTTCAAGATAATAATAGAAAGTATTATAAACAGATGGCGAAAACTAAGGAATTACACATTAAAAATGGTTTGTTCTTTAAATTTAGTCGAAAAGAATTATATAAATTTACAAACTAAATGTCTATCACCATTTATGATAATTTTGTAATCAACAGTATTATTGCAAAATTTAAGGGAATGCAAAAAAAATAATATGGAATTCCTTTTTGAATGTAAGCTCATAATGTTTTATATACGACTTTGATTTTACAATATAAAGCAGTTTGTATTGTCCAATCCCAAAATAAATATCATGTATCTCATAAACTAAAAAATATTATTCAAAATAAATGTCGTGTACTAAATATTTATAGAAGAACATAATTATGATTCTTGTATATTTTCTAATCTCTTAAAAAATGTCATGTATCATTTATTAATCGTAAAGAAGTTAATTATTATAATAATATGAATTGTATATATAGTCAAAACTCTATCAGTTGTGACTATATATATTAGACTATCCTATTAGTTTTGTATATGATTATAATCAGAGATTTTCAGATAATCATAGAAAGTATTATATGTATATAGCATAAATTAAGGAAGTCCACATTAAAGATTGATATTTGCCTTAAATTTAATCGAAAAGAATTATATAAATTTCCATTTTCAATATATATGTCATCATTTATGATAATTTTGTAATCAAAAAGTATTTTGCAAAAAAATAGGGATTGCAATAAATTTAATATAGAATTCCTTTTTGAATGTATTTTATAATTTTCAAGATTGCTCATAAATTTTTATATACGACATTTTGATATTATAATATAAAATAATTTATATTGTCTATCTCAAAATAAATGTCATGTATCCCATAAAATACAAAAAAATATCCATCAAAATAAATGTCATGTACTAAAGTTTTATAGAAAAAGTATGAATTATTTATATTTTCCAGTCCCTGAAAAATATCATTTATAATTTAGAGTCGTAAAGAAATATAATATTATAAAAATATAAATCATATATATAGTCAAAACCCTATTAATTGTGACTATATATATCATTTACTATCATATTAGTTTCGTATAACATTATAAAACCCTACCGGATTTGATATTATCGTCCATATCAATGCACATAACCAATTAATATCAATTAATATGACTAAAACATTATGTTAAGCTACTATTAATTCACAATGGCAAAAAAATTAATAAGTCTAGTAAGAAGAGGATTTTTACACAAAGAGGTTGAGAAGGAATATGGTGTTGCCACATAGGAAATGACATTCTTGTTAATAACACATGAACATAAGGCTAGTCTCTAAAAGTGCTTCTATTTTAATATATAAGGGATTAAAATAGAGAATCCAATTATTGCTGCCATAAAAAAACAAAACGTAGACATTATAATAATAAATTATGAAAAGTAGAACTTAAAAAAAAAGTTTCACAGAAAATCAATCAATAACAACAACTGATGTGAAAAGTATCTTCAAAACTCTCCGTTTGCAATCCTATAAAGAACATAACAAAGAATATAAACTTATCAAATTACAAAGAATTATAAATGGGAAGTAATTAAGTGAAATATATTACCTCTTTCTGAAAGCATCAATTTCTAGAACATCATTAGGCTCAAATGTTAGTCAAATTCTTGAATCGACCTTATCATGATAAAAAAATTTTAAAAAAATATACAGATAATATTATCTCAACCGGTTTTAAAAAATATAATAAATTACCTTTTCCCCAATTAATTTGCCGAAACTGTAAAACAAAAAGTACGTTAACATTTGTCGAATTCCATAAATTTTAGAAAACATGAGTAAGTGTTCCATAAGCAACACACTTAATGACGACATTACTGTAAGTTTTGAAAAAAATGAATTAAAATCAGTAATCAATCGCATATTTTTTTTTAATTTTGAAAATTTATTAGGTTACTATCATGTATCACAATCAATCCTTATATTTTCATCTAAAATTGGTAAGAATATAATAGACTACCATAATTGAAATACCGAATATAATTGATTGATAAAAATTACTTTACTGTGAAAGCTTGTCATAATGTTGCTGTTGTTATTGTGATCATTTTCAGCATGTGATTTACGTTTCTACATCAGTCTAGCTCTAAAATAGGAAAGAATACAATATAGACTAAACATAATTGAAATCTCATATATGATTGATTGACTCAAATTTTATGACTAATATTTGACTTGACACCAAGATTTACTTCATTAAGTTTATTTTTGATTCACGTAAATATAATTCATTGACTCAAACATAATTGAAATCCCGAAAAGTGGCTGACGATTATAAATGTTAATAATTTACGAATATTATTTTAGTTTTGAAGTTATCTTTGTAATCATGGTTCTGAAAACATTATACATTGACTTAACATTTTATAAAATAGTGTAAACTCAAACTCTCAACGATTAGAGTACTCAAAATATTGTATATAATATAAACAATAAATTTCACGTTTCGGAAATCGATCCAAAGTTTCCATTGTCTTAAAACATTTTTTGAAAGAAACAGAAAAGACACCCACAACTAATTCATTTTGTTTTATTGATCTCGAGTATCCAATTTTTTTTAAAAAATGGTTAAATAATAACCGAAGAATATAATTACTGACAATATTGATATTTTCCTGATTTAGCAACTCATTAAATTTCATTGTTTGTCTTTAGTGAATATGCATAAAATGAAACATATACTATATATTAATTGTAATGGCATGATATGTAATTAGCCTAGATTGAAGAGGGTTTTTTCAAAAAAGTTGTGAGGTGAATTGTGGTTGTGACACCTAAGAAATGGCACACTTGTAAATCCCACATGAGATAAAGGTTTATTGTCAAATGGTCTCCTCAAATAATAAGAAGGGGATTTGATACTTCATGAACAAAAAAAAAATTGAATTACCAATCAGAATATGAGGATTATGCGATCCATCTAGAATATTTTTGAAAGGCACAAAACAAAAGACATCCATTTTTGTTGGGTATGAACGAAATGTGAGAAAGAGTGTTTATAAGAAAACATAAGACATAATTTACTCACCTGGCTTTCCTTTTATAACAAATTTGACAAAGAATTTTTTTAATTATGGTAACATCAAATAATTGTTAATGACGAAATGATGGATGTTAATTTTTTTTATAAATATGGTAACCTCAAAAATGAAACATTAAAAGAAATATCACTAATCATATCAATCATGCTTTGCGAGATTTCATATTCAGGAAAATCAAGAAACATAAATCAATAATAATGTACGATCTGATTATGGACTTAACATAAACCAATCATAACCGAGATTTCATATCCAAAAATGACATTTATTGTATCATTTAATCCCTCTAAATTATGCCTTCATTGTATTATAACAAAACACAAAAGTAAAAAAATTAATTTTCACGAAATGATGGATGAGTATGAAAATATGAGCATTATATTAACAATATATATATTCTAGGATCAAAAATATATATATATGTATGTAATATAAATATATATGTTCTAGGATCAAATGTATATATATATATATATATATATATATGTTCTTGGATCGAATATTTTATAAACATAAAAAAATTTAATATATATATGTTCTTGGATGGAAGTTATAATGCTGACTAACATAATATATATATATATATATATATATATATATATATATATATATATATATATATATATATATATATATATACACATAAAAATGATGGATGTTACATTATTTCTTATAAATATGGTAACCTCAAATATGAAACATTAAAATTAAAATCGTTAATCATATCAATCATGCTTTATCATATCAATCAAGAAACATAAATCAATAATAATGTACGATCTGATTAAGGACTTAACATAAATCAATCATAACCAAAACGTTCATATTCAATAATGACATTTATTGTATCATTTAATCCCTCTACATTATGCCTTCATTGTATTATAACAATACAAAAGTATAAAAATTAGTTTTTTTCACGAAATGATGGATGTGTATGAAAATATGAGCATTATTTATATATAATATATATATATATATATATATATGTTCTTGGATCAAAAATATAAATATATATGTTCTAGGATCAAATATATATATATATATATGTTCTTGGATCGAATATTTTATAAACATACAAAAGTTTAATATATATATATGTTCTTGGATAGAAGTTATAATGCTGATACTAACATAAAATTTATATATATACATAAAAAGCATTGGGTATAATATATATATACATAAAAAAGCATTGGGTATAATATAAAAGTTATAATACGTAGAACATTTCCTGCGAGCAAGAATTTATAAACATAAAAAGTTTAATATAAGAGAAAATCTGTTCGACATTAACTATATGCACATCACGTATAGCACATCAAAAACATTGATTATAACATATGTGCACTACAATGGCATGAGATGTAAATGTTCTAGGCAAGGATGGGCTTTTGAAAAATTGGTGTGAGATGAAATGTGGAGATGCCACATAGGAAATGGCACACATGTAATAAACACATGGGCAAAAGGTTATTTTCATAAGTGGTCTCCTCAAATAATAGTAAGGGGATTAGTTATTTATTAGTTACGCAGGTGGTTTAGTTTTAACTTAAGGAAGGAGTAAAGTACAAGACATAATCATAACCGCCATAAAACCTTAAATTATAAAAAGGATCCTAATCTAGAATCATTTCTCCTAAAGCCTCCTAGTTCTTCTATGTTCTCTTCATGCCTCCTTCTCTCTAATTTGTCTCCCCATTATCTGCCTTATTATGTACTTTAGAAAGATTAAACTCTAGTTTTGTTCTACGAATAATGCTTTTGAAGCTAAATGTTTGCTCACTGGTCCCAAAAAATTGTTGTGCGCTATAACTTGGTCAAAATATAAATGCAGGACCACAAACTCTTCCTGATGTAATCACTAACTACAGCTTTAATGATGCATTAATTATAACGCAGAATTAACCTATGACTAATCATAAATTGATCACTTCCGGAGTTCCGGGTCTTTTTCTTATATTCGTTGAAAAATTTAAAGTGACATTAGTTTGAAGATTTTTTGGGAATAGGACTAGTATACGTTGTATTTTAGTACTACTAATTATGACCGATCTTAAACTCGAGACCACAGGTCAAGTATTTATTTCATTTTGAAAGTCACTAAATATTTACAGCAACTAGTAATTAGTAAAACTCCTGAAACATCTAGTATGTGAAAACACATTGAGAATTTGAAACGATTAATATTGGATTAAGAGCTTTGATAGTAAAGATGGGTCCTACATATGTTCATAGGATAAACACATCTCAAGAAATACTTTGGTGGTTTAATCATTGAAACACTCTTCTTCCTGGTTTTCCTCCTTGATGAATCATTACAAATTTACATGGGATTTTATAAGAAAATGAATGATTCTTTATTATATCATCAACACATCAACGTACGAACTATATCTTTCACCATTCATTTAGGCTATAGCCAAACCCACAATATCCTTCATCCTAAAAGATCATATCTTCATGAAGGTCTTCTGCAAGTTCCGAAAGATTCTCATGAGGCTCATCGACCTCACTCTCCCTTCCTCTTCTTGCCGGAAGAAGAACTCTTGTGAGGGACAGAGGTCTGAGCCACCAAAGATATCGTGCAGTAGTTCGTACTATTCATCTCACGTACACTACAATGAAGCTATCGCAGACTGCATTGGGTTCTTCAACAAGTCTTCCACTATGTCTTGTGATGCGGGTCATGAAGCTGGTCATGTCAGTAGACGATCGTAAACGTTTTTTATCCCATCTCAAAAACTCACATGTATCTTTTTTGCTATAACATTTTATGATTCAAGGCTTTGCTTTTATTTTTTTTTATTTGAGTTGTTGTCAAAAAAATGGAACACTTACATTAATATATGGTCACTTATAAGTTATACATATGTTTCTATATCTAGTAATCTTAGAAATTTCAAGCATTTTCAATAATTTTGAAACTGTCCTCCTTAAAAAAGAAAGGGATGTTAACTATTGTGTACATTTTTTACTAGTCTAGTTTCTTTAGAAATTTCTACCATTTCCATCTACGTTGAAAGGTTTATTTTAGGGGTTGGAGACAGCTTCTCGAGTTTTTCAGTCTTAAGTTCATGATTAACCCATGGACATTCTAAATGATTGCGTCACATAATTCTTTACATACTTTGGGGATAACATACATGTTTCATTAAAGATAAAATGTACTCAATAACCATTTACCAAGGTCATACTTTTTTTTTAACCAAGGTCATACTTATACATATATATCATTATTATCATAACCAAAACAAAACACACAAGAAAAGTGAATGAAATTTTTAAAACCAAGCTGTTTTCATTGCAAAACCTCTTTGAGAATATTCTTCCAATAAACAAAGGGATCAAACTCTCTCTTTTTCTTCTCCTCTTTCTGATCAAAAGTTGTCTCACAAGTCACAAGAAAACAAGTGCCCCAGTTCATAAATCTTTTGTTTTGTTTTTAGTATTGTGTCCCCTATTAAATACATTTCTAGATCCGCTACTGTATCCGCCACCGAAAAATTATTATTATTCGTAGTTGGGTTTGCATATTTCACGTCTCTCTTCTCACTTGATATGGATTAACCTTGGACTAGTACTAGTTGGTCCGTCACCAACACGAGGAACCAACACTTCGAATTTGGTTTTGAAAACAGTATCATCGATCTTAGTTTTGGGTTCCTCAGGATCTACTCTCAGCTTCTGAAGCTCTTGTTCTTTTGTGTCCTAAAGTTATAAACTCATTTTTTTGTTATTTTAATTAACTGATCTATTCTACAAGAATTTGTAACAAACCATTTCTTGATTCTCCTTCTTAACATTTTACCAAAAAGAAAAGAAAAAAAACTATTTGAAAGAAAATAAATCTAATACGAAAACAAATAAACAAGCCTGATTCCTCCTTGCGCGCAGTTGTTTGTCAGGCAAGTTAGGCAAGGAGCTATTTTGGGGAAAAAATGCCCATATTTACAACTTGACACAAGGCCCACTCATGTACGGCCCCTAAAACAAAAAAAATTAAAATTTACAAACAAATGTTTGATGACATCTAGAACCGTCAATACTACAAACACAAAGCCAAAGTGCAAAGACGCTTTGGTCGCTTCCGATTATGAAAGTTGAGATATTTCTTTTAAGGGCACTTCCGCCACCTCCACTTGTAGTCGGCGTAGCAAGAAAATGTCTCATAATAATTTGTACATACGCTCCTTAGCGAAACAAAACATGTACGTGCCTCATGGGCTTCTAGCTCAGGACCAGCCTGCATGGCACCTTATTAGACATTCTTCCCCGCAATTTTCAACGACCCACAAATACTAGCAGCCCCAAATGGTTACTTAAACTATATGAAGAGACTAATTAAGGTGCTTAGAAGGAAGAGGAAATCAAATAAAAACCAGAGACAGCTATTACGAGTTTGTCGTCGTTTAAAGAATAACGAGAGTGTGTTCGCTCGAGAACAATGTGCTTAGTTTGAAATAAAATGGACGAGTATATTATAATGGCCTGTTAATTAAGGATATATTTAAAATATGTCGCCAGTCTTGTCTCATCTTTGCACATGACTACATGAGAGTGGCTTTTATCAACATCCGGGAGCTAAAGCATTAAGCCCTCCAAGTTCTAATCTCAACACTTCAGCACGTTTTCATCAACTTATTAGCTTTTTTTTTTGTAACACAACCAAAAATTAGTTTTCATCAACTTATTAGCTATTACAACCAAAACTAACATTAAGTTATTAGAAACAATGAATAAAATGCCTCCGTAGCATAGTGGTATTGCGTTCGCTTCGTAAGCGAAAGGCCGCGAGTTCGATCCTCGCCGGGGGCTATAGAATACTATTTTTCTAAAGTACCAGAAAACCAGTGGCGTTATTACGGAAAGAACAAATTCACAGAGTTGAGGGTTTTCATCAGTTTATTTATAACACAATATATTTTTATTGTGTTGTCTGTATTCCTACTTGGTATATTTACAGCAACGTACGTTGTCATTCCTACAACGCTAGTCATCTTTCTGTTTTTTTTTTCTGGTAAAAATCTTTTTGTTTTTTCCCATGCTATTAATGTATTTTCTATTGTGTGGAACTGTGGATCATGTGGACCAATGTTTGGAATAGGGTCTATGCGTACCAAATAAATATCGATGCTAATACCGTCTGCAAAAAATCTGATCTAATGTCTCGGTCTCAACAAACAAAACGAAATCCCTGAAATACATATGGGTTATGCTATACGTATAAATTAGTAAATATTTTAGAACACCTTTATGTATATATATGTGTAACATGTTGTTTTTTCGAAGTCAAAATCATTTCGAAAACCACCAATTCATTGAGGAAAAAGTATTATGATCAATCATTCATAAAGCAACATAACTTTGTATAGAAAATGAAACAATACAACGAGATAATTTTACCAAACGAACAAAAAAAACAAAAACTTACAACAAATAGACCAATTAATAATAGACTTAATAATAATAAAGTACCCACACAGACATACTCCAACAAATCCTAGCAAAAGACATCGTATTGAATTTGAACATCCGCAGCAACTTGAATACTTAAGGGCACTTGCGGCGACCATCGTGGGTGGTGAGACTAGCGTAGCACTCGCACTTGTCGTGGTTTCCGTAGGTGCTAGGTGGCACACAGTTGCACCTGGCACAACAAGTTCCGCACGCTCTGTGACAAAGGTTTGGTCTACTTGAGAGCTTGCACCGTGCTATACAGGCACTTCCACAATCTACGAAAATAAACGTTATTAATCTTACTAATTAGACGTTAGTTTTAATATAAATTTTTACGTGTGTGCGTATAGAAGTGATATTTTACCAATTTTACTGCCGTAACCATTCTTTTTGTTTGAGCTTTCCTGAATGGATATTCGGAAAACGATAAATATAAGAAGTGTGTTTAAAATAAATATTGAGCATTTGTTATTAAAAATACATACCACATCGGCCTTGACGAGTTGGAGAACAAGAAGAGATATGAGAAGAGAAGTAATAAGGGCCTTTGAAATAGCCATAATCCTCAAAGGAGACGAATATTATATGAGAGCTAGCTCAATGAAGATTATACTATGTGTTTTTGAGTTGTTGTGTCTAATGAGAACTTGGAGGCCTTCTATTTATAGCCTTGATTTCGATGGACATTCGACCCCATACATTGGTCCAGACTGTTTTTTTAATTGTTTAAATGATTTCTTATAGACTAGTTTTGGGATAAATGAAATTGCCTTTCCGTATTTCAGAATTCGATAGGATAGCCAATTAATACTTTAACACAGTTACTGATGATCAAGAGAAAAATCAGAAAATAAAAGAAATGTACGCAGTTTTTTATAGTTTTAGTTCTCTAAGAGAAAAGTAATTTGTAATTTTTACAGCAATTATATATATATATATATAACTTCCAGTAATTATGTTTTTAACTATAAATGGTTCAGAGATGAAAAGATGGTTAATAGCATATTAATGTTTAGGTGTATATAGGATTTATTAATTTTATCTTTTTATAAGTGGGTCGTTTGATGGGTATAAAGTTGTGCGTACGCGAAGAAGAGAATATATTGGTGGGACAATAGCTTGTATTATTTGTGGTCTCTTGATTTATAAACGATTCGGTATATGTTTTATCTATAAATTATTTGAGATTCTTGTTTTTATGTTAATATTTCTTAGAGGTAAGAAAACTAAAAGCCAGTATTACTGAATAAGTGTAGACTTCTATCGTTCCCGTATTACCTAAATTGCTAATCAGTAAACTCTATTATTGGTTTCGCTTGGGTTTGGTACGTTTTTGTTCTACCAGAAATATTGGTTTCTGTGATATATAAACAATAATTAATTTGGAAATTTGACTTTTGACTTACGGAGTGAGCTTGTTTTATGAATTCTTGACCTATACACACGGACTACTCGTTCCGGCTTTGAAGTATATTTGCTCTTTATACGTACGATGTATCCATGCCATCTATGTAAAAAGAGAACCATTCATCACTATTGTTTTATTTTGTATGATGTCAATGCTCAGTTTGAAGTTTTGTTTTTTTGTTGATCTCCATTGTTTTGGGAATCGATCAGAATAATTTGAGAAAATTAAGAAGAGTTTTAGAACAGTTTATGTGGCTGAGACAAGAAGGATGAGGGGGATGTTGACGTGAGAAATCCTTTTGTCTTTTGAGGATCCTTCATTTCATTATGATCCACTACTCTTCTTGCGTACACTTTCTCCTGTTCTTTTTTTTTTTTGATACAGGATTAAATGTTCTTAGAGTTTTAATTAGAATTTCAAAGTTATTAGAATCGGATCTGAGATTTTGGAGATTTGAAATATTTTTAACGAATTCTAGTAATTTTTTTTTGATAATTTAGGAGCTTATCCCTACATAAAAAAATCTCAAAATTTTTTGGGATCTAGATCAATATTTGGTCTTGGAAATTATATACAGAAATACAAAGGAAAGGAGTAAAAGTGAGAGTTCATAGGTTCTGTGTTTGGCTTTTTTTTTCACCAACCTTATCGACTCCAACACCATCCCGCACGCACATTCTACACGGTCTAAACCATAGTCATCTAGTTTAATAAATAAATAATTGAGTCAACATATAGCATTTGTGGATGCATGAGAATGTCACTTCAATTATCATGGCTGACATATAATACTAGGCTACATAATACCACACTTCGGTAATCGTAGTTTCCTTAAAACGTTAAGTCAAATCAATAGATGTAAAAACTTACCGTAAGGGACACTAGAAACAAAGGAGAATGCGATTTTATTTAATAGACTAAGAATCATCAAACAAAATTAATAACAAGTAAATCTTAATTTTCTAAACCGTAGTTTTTTTGTCAGCAACATTACAATCTATCTAACCAGCGGGTTAGCCTAGTGGTGCTTGAGAGAGCTTCTGCCTCAATACGGTCCCGGGTTCGATTCCCACTGGCCACACGGATATGAGTCTATTGCTTTCGGCTCATTTGAATGCCCAGGAGAAGGTCTATCCGTGGGCTATACCTCCACCCGGGGTTAGACTTGTGTCATCATTGATCCGGGTTTAACCCTTTTTATGTTCAAAGAGAAAAAACATTACAATCTAAACGGTATCAAATTTTCATGAATTAAGAGGTTAAAGCCTGATATCGAAAATAGTTTAAAAAAAACAAATAGTGGCAGACGTACTTGTACACTTACGGGGCACGTGCCCCCATCTATTTTTTTGCTTTTCTTCAATAGTTTATATCTACGTTGCATGGAATCGCTCGTCAAGCTCTGATTCCCGACTCAGAATCGGAAGCGGAAACAGAAGCGGCGGGAAGCGCTTGAAATCGCAACAGAAGCGCGATTCCCAGAAAATGATGATTGGAAACGTGGAGGAAACGTACGTTTTTGATTTGGAAGCGGCTACTTGTTCATCGGAAACGTGATCTGTATTTCAATCACCACTGGTTTACAAAACAAAGAAGACAAACTACATGGACTTGCCCATGTATTTGTTATTTTAGTTTCATTTACGTAGGCCTGGTCCAATTTCATTGTCATGTTCAATCGTTTCTTTTCAAAATTATTTAATAAAAACATTATATAAAATAATATTCAATGTGCTGTACAGTGTTATTTTATAAATAACTTGATTCACTAATAATCTGTTTTTAATTGGGAAGATCTTAATAATAAAAAATTATGCTTGCAAATATAGTTTCTTAGAAAGCTTGCAAATATAATTTAAATAACATAAGAGGTTAAGTTTCAAAGAAAATACATAATAGGTGATACATTTAATTTATTAAAATAGATTAGGTATTGAAAACTTAGAATGTACTAAAAACACAGTTGGCAATAAATATCATTGGTGGAATTAGGTGAATATAAGTATGAAGATAAAATTTATATATTTTATTGTGAACATAGTAAATTCAGCTTTTTATTAAGTTATTCAATATATAATTATATATATATATATATATATATATATATATATATATTTATATATACCCGCTTCCAAAACGAATCCACTTCCTAAATATTTTCAAAAGTTCGCTTCTACGTTTTCAAACGATTTCGCTTCCACGTTTTCGCTTCCGATTCCATGCAACGTATGTTTATATAAAGCTTATTAGCTAAGAAAATAATCATAATGAGAAAAGCAGTTGTGCCCCCGACTAAATATCATCCTACGTCCGCCTCGAGTACAAGATATCGTCCTCGTGAAGTAACCAAGCGTATACAATATTGAGTGCATTACTATCTAAGACACTTTTTTCTTTTTGTTTACATCATTAGACACATTCGGTTGGTGGGGCACTTTCAGTGAGCTCCAGACGCTTTTTAGACCAAAATGCCCTTTTACTTAGCAAAAAGAAACAACGAGTTTGGTTTTGAGTTTGGTTTTGATTCGTTGTATTTAGTTTAGTTAACATTTACTCTAGTTAGTTTTTTTGGATAGTTGAGTTTAATTCGGAGCCACTAGATGACATCCAAAACAACAAAATCAAACCATTGAAATATATTAAAACTAAATATTTTTTTGTTAAAAAAAGGTTTTGTATCCCCCACCATATTTTAATGGTCATTATTACAAATTACAATGTATAAAATATATATTAGTATGTAAAATAAATTGTAATTTTTTCATCTACATTTTGATATCCATAATGTATATACTTTGGTAAAATTTATAATGTTTACATTTTGAGATCTATGTGGACAAGGTTTTGTGGACACTATTTTGTGGATACACATATTTCTATATATCACATGAAATTTTGTGGACATGGACACCATTTTTATCTTCTACATTTTAAAATCTATTTTAGTATATTTTAACAACTTGAATATGAGAAAACACATGAACACAAAAAAAAAATTGTGAAGTAAACGTTTGTGGACAAATGAAATATATGAACATATATAGTTGTGGATTGAGTAAAAATGTGGACATAGACACAATATCAACAAAAAAACATATCAACACACACCAAAAAAATTGTAGATTAATTATTTGTGGACATATATGTTGTGAATAAACTTTCCTTAAACCCTGAAGTCTCATCAAGACCTCAACTTTACTAGGATCCTCCCAAGTACTAGCCATTCTCTGGTTAAACCCAATATGAAATCACCTAAACTCTGACTTAGCAATAATCAATCTATATATACATGTAGAGTAAGCGTAGACACATGTGGACATATAAGCGAGTAGTACATGCTTATAACCCTCCACCAAATTCTTTGTTCCGATCATATCCATATTTTATAAATAAAAGCTTACACTCCATATATGGAGGACTTGTTCAAGTAAAACAGAGTTGCCAAACAGGCTAGAAAAGCTGATGGCTTCAAAATGTAACAAGAATTCAAAACCAAATCCTAAAAATCTCATAGTGGAGTAAACGATGGGTACAAGAAAACACATCATCCTCATACTGAGATAGTGGGAGTGATTGGACCTATGAACTGCGACATAAACCAACTAGCTTTGACTCCATAAAAGAGGTCGCAAAGACCATACCTTTTAGAGAAGATTCAAAGAGAAGAAGCAAATAAAACATCTGGAATTTTCTTACAGTGTTTTGACATCAGTAGCGAGACCAGAAAAGCTGATGAAGACACCATTGTGGGTCTTGAAGATTCTCTAGAGATTGATGTTGATTGTCTGTAGCTGCACACCGATCCTACGATCACCCGCGATGGCAAAGCAGTTCTTCCCAACCATAGCCACAACGGCACTTTCATTGTACTCGAAGATCTAAACGGCACAATATCCATCGATTAGTCACCATCATAGAGAATCAAACATAAGACTCAACTTACCGGAGCATCGGAAACGAAGGTCTCTTCACCGGAGAATCGGAAACAAAGGTCTCTTCACCATAGCATTGGAAACAAAGGTCTCTTCACCGGAGCAGTCATATCAAAGTGAAGACTTTCTCTTATTGCCTCGTTGATGTGACCCGGGGAAATCGTCGAGTGTTGATATCAACTCGGTACATGAGACATGACGGCTCTGCTTCGCTGTAGTGGATTCAGCGCCGGTCGTCGACACGTCTCGATCCAATTCTTCTTCAGATCCGGCCATAGAAACTCGTTAGTAACATCTTCTCCATAAAGAAACGAGATTTGATAGTATTAAGAAGAAGGCAAGAGTAAACTGCAAAAGTGAAATCAATCAACTTCTGGGAGAGGATGAAAAAGAATCACCTCAATTAGGGTTCAAAGTCCATAGAAGTGATTTTGAATTTTAATTTTGAGATAAGAGATAATGAGTAAACGATTTCTATTTTCTTATATTTTTAATTTTTTGTTTAGTTGGACAATTTGGTTTAGTTTAGAAAAAAAAAAAAGCAAATTGTAGTTGGGGGTAGAAGTGACAATAGACACAAAGAAAGTATAGCTCCAGCGAGAAGTGTCTGAATCTGTTAAAAGAAAGTGGAAATGTGTCTTAGAGTGTAATTTTTTCCAAAAAGAAACATAAAAAAAAAGAAATTTTAGTGATTTAGCCAGCTATAAAGTGTTGTTTTTCAGCTGTAATATACTAGTTTAACATAAAAAATAATAATTGCCAACCTGTGCTCTCTTTGGCGTTCTTTTGTTCCCATCCCAAGCTATTTATAAAAGATACTAGGGCTTAGTTGTTATTAGGGCCGCGAATTATAGCGAAACTATATTTTTATAATATGATTTTGCTAAACTAGAGTTTTTAGTCTAGAAGTTTATATTAATATCGATATTTTATAGTGGGTTCTTTAAAGCAAATTGGCTTAAAGAAACATGCACTTTAATTTAAGATATATATATATATATATATATATATATATATTTTGTAGCAAATGTGCCATGGTTCTTTTTACCAAAAAAAAATGTGACATGGTTCTATTAAGCAAAATGGCTTTGGTCCATACTTACTATTGTTCTGCATGATCATTTTTTTTCAAACGACAATTTGTACGATACCAAACACCGAGGGAATCATCTAGTGACCACTGACCACATAGGACAGAACTATATTTTTTTTTTGCCAAGGACAGAACTATACTTCAATTGGCCTGCTAATATGTTCAAGGAAATAAGAAACTAAAAACTAAATTAATCTCGTAAGCCCTTGCATTTTTTTTATTATTCTTAACTTTTGTTAATAAAAATACAACATACAGGTAATTAAGTTCCAGCTGAACTATATGCTTACATGAAGTCGAAAAGTTATACTGTATCTGGTTATATGAATTCAATTTTTTTATCTGGCTATATGAGTACCACCTCAACTTCAACAAAGATTACTGTAAATATGCAAAATTTTCATCCAGTAGCTATATAAAAATATCTGGTGGAATATAATTAGGTGATATGATTACAGAGTTTCCAGCTGTTGCCGCCGCCAAAAGAGTCGAAATCGAATAAACAAAATATACTTAGATAAGCTCAAACTTGAGAACTTAAAAAAAAAAATAAACAAAGCAACTCTTTATCAAGAAAACAAAGCAACCCTTATATAAAAAAAAAACAAAGACCGGAAGAAGTTTCTACAAGTTAACCATGGTTTGTTTTTATTAGACTTTAACATCATAATTATATAGTGAAATGGTTTTTCTAACATAAAGTTTCGAGAAATACAAGTCATGTTAATAAATAGTAAACCATGTCTGTAAAATGTGAAAATGTGAACTAATTCATCACCAATGTTCATTCAGCACTTAAATATTCATATAGGTCACATAAAATAAAAGTAGTCGTTAAAAGAAAGAAAAAAGGGTCATATAGAATTTAATGTTTCGACGACTAGTAATTTAGAGCAGCTAAAAAGAAAACTCCTTAATTTTAGAATTAAGACGCTATATTTGAAGTTTTAAGATGTTGTTATCTAAAAATAAAACTTCAAAATTATTTATAATTTACTGTATAATCTTTATATTTATTATAATTAATGTAGAACCATGACTATAAATAAATAGAATATATAAAAACATACTATAACAATATTAATTAATAAACTCATACATTACAATGTAGAATTATAAATGAATATATACAATTAAATTAATATAAGTAAATACACATTATTCTCTAAAAATATTTCAGTAATGCTCCATCTTCGGTTACACAAAATTTGTTTGGACAATATTTTAAAATTTTTGAAAGATTTACGGCAAATTTACCAAACCACTAGTATCATTGTAATATTTAAATGTATATCATAATCTTTGTATTCATATACCTATTAAAAAAGTTTTATATTATTTTTTTTGTAATATTCTTGTTGTCCAATTATAGTTTAAAATAATATAAATTCCTTTATTTTATTAAATTTTATGTGTAAATAAAAATAAATCTGAAATAATTATGAGATATAAAAATTTTAAGATTAAAACGATAAACAAAAATATTTAAAAATCAGAAATGTGATGTATAATTAATTGTAAGAACCAAAATACAAATAAAAATATGAAAATTTGTAAAACTTCTTTACCTCCTCAAAACTCTAACTCTAAATTTGAAGTTTTAAAACTTTTTGAGATAAAAAAATTCTATATTCGATGTTATAGATTTTTTTTGGAAGATGCTTACTAAAGTTTTTGTTTCTCCTCTCAAACAAAACCAAAAACCAATTTGTGGAGTATATAACAAAATTTATAGCAAGAAACTAAAAGCTGAGAGGTACGAAATTAGTATTGTCAAAAGTCTCTAAATCAACTCCCTTTTCCTTTACATCCAAGAAACAAAACATAAAACGTATGAGAAAAGGAGTTTACAGTAGACTAAAACGATGGTCTGCAAAAAAGAAACATAGAGCCAAACTCCATACTAAGCTTAAAAGCCATACCGTGTCTTCTTCTCTCTTCTTCAACAGATTTTACACAACACCTGACGGCAGACGAAGAACAAGCTGGCCACCCATCAAACTGTCCCAACATCAAAGAAAAACATAAGAATATTAGAACATCCATCAATGTCATTAGGTGTGAGGAACATATTTGATTTTACCTCTTGACATAGTAGTAGCAGAAGTCAGCGAGAATGAAGGTTTGTATGACTTCAGAGATGAGGACCATTATAGGCCAAAACCCATATCCTAAAGCAGTCAGTAACCTCCCTCGAGTGTCCAAGACCTTACACCACCATCACATTATTATTATTATTATTATTATTGTATATACTATATATTTGTTCACATGGAGCTTCATAGACTAGAGGCAAGGAAACAAAACCTGAAGAACCCAATGTGCACAGCTCAAGAACCTAGCTATCCCCAATGCAAATACGTAATGTGCTGTGAATGGCTCCACGATCTGAGACAAGAAAATGCGGTTACTAGTTTAAATATGTAAAAGGACAAAGACCGGTTGCAAGCTTTTGTGAAGTACCTTAGTGTTTTGCATGACTCTAAGCTGAGGAAGAACCGAAACAGCTTCAAGGTAAACGCAGAAGGCCCAAGAGATCTTATTGATTATATGGTGATGTGTTGATGGGTGAATCAGAACCGATAAAACAGCACATGGTACAACCTGCAGCAAGAAACAATTAAACCGACAGCTCAAGAAAGAAAACCCACAAAAAAAAACAACAACTTACAACGTAGTAGATTGCAAAATTGTCTTTGTCTTCCATGTAACTAGCCTTGAGCTTGAAACGGATCATGTAGATAACCCAAAGGGTAGTCACCAAAGTAGCCGAATCAAGCAACGTGTGGATATCAAACTCCATCACAAAGCTACAGTACAGTCTCACAGCCAGAAACAGAGCTGTTAACTCTTGAGACTTCAAAGACAGTCCTGTCGGAAACACAAACCAAAGATTGCAAATCAACCAATCTCAAATCCCAACACCTAAACCTAGAAACCCATCAAGAATCAAGGTTTGAGTTACCGGCGCAAGTCTTCTCCTTGGTGAGTTTGTAGATGAGGACGGAGATTCCGAGGGCGTGGACAGCTTCGGCGGCGACGAAAAGGTTGTCGTGGTCGTGAACGATCATTCTCAAGAGGACGAGAGCAGCCATGGCGGACACAACGGCGAGAAAAGCTTTGACCTTTGGTGGTTGCCGGCGAACCCATGTCGTCACGGCGTGGATCGGCTTCTGCGCCGCCTTCATCTTTTGATTTTCGCTCTCCTCGCTTTGTTTACTGTGAAGATAGGAAACAGTAAAGTCGAGACCTTTCGTAGCTTCTTGGTACGATGATTATAAGTAAACAAACCACAGATCTGTCTCTTCTGTGTGATTGTTGAGACGATCGGGTGATCAGTACACGGTTAACTAAAGATTAGTCCTTTTTTATTACAAAACATAAAAAGTTCGACACTTTGTGATGGCGACACGTGGAAGTTTGTTTTGGTTTAGGTGGAAGTTAGATTGAGGTAAGCCAACGACTGCAAGAACCGGTTTGGTTTCAAGGCATATTCCCAAATCACAAAACCATGATCGGTAGATTAAACCAAAAATCGGTTATAAGTTTGGTTCGGTAGTTGGTTAATTTGATTTTCTAATAACCAATCCTAACCAAAATATATTGAACCAAACTAACTAAATTTCAAACCAAAATAACCGATTTTCAAATCCAATCAATTCCCAACACCTAAACCTAGAAATGTAGCCGAATCAAAAGTATAACCAATATACTGAACTCAACCAACGGCCCACTCAACTAACCAATTTCAAATCAAAATTAATCGAAAATGTTGAAACTGTAACCAAGATTAAACCGAAATTGAAAAACTTCTATTAGTTTTGGTATAATTTTCTTTAGTTTTCAATTTTCATCAAGGCACTAAGAACAAAAACCAAATTTTGTTCAGTTCACTTGACATACTAACTAAAAACGGAAAACTCAAACCAAAATAACCGATTAAACCAAATCCTCAGTCCTAATACACTGCATCACTACCGCAAGTGCATAACTAATTCCCTTTTAAGTTTTCTTCTCCCATCGAAATATTAAATTGAACCAAGGATGAAAATCTTTTTAATCTTCTTGACATAGTCAAATTAACTTATCTAAGAAAGAAAGAATGCCAAATGCACTAGCCGCCAATGCGATAATGGAGCACTTACTCGAACCCGAACCAGTCTCTAAGGTTTTTTTTTTGCTAAAATGTAAATGTCATTGCAAGAATGAAGGTTTGGTTACATGTTAATGGAACCCAATTTGCTTTTCAGTCATTCTGACAGCTTAGGGATGCAAAAAAGTTTTAAAAAAACCCCTAAACTACAAAGAGATCATGATCAAACTCAACCAAACAGTGGGAGCTCGAGCATGATACCAAACTAGAACTAAAGACAAACATTTTAATCTCCCCATCCTAAGCACTTCTCAAATCAATGGAGAAACCATAGACTACGAGAGTAAAGCCGTAAGGAGTGTTTAGTCAGGTCTCACCGAGGTGGCTCTAAGCAGGCATCGACGGCGACGGCTGGCTCCCATCCCGGAGCTCCGCTGGAGGAGGACGCTGGCCAACAAAACTCAAGCTTGCTCGGTAATTGCTACCATGTGGATCCGACTTCGATGCTGTTTACACTGAAGCACTGGTTGCGGTCAAGCGCAGGCGGTCGACTTGGCTCCCTATCCGGCTACGCGACACAATGGATACAACAAACGACTTCAGGTCACACGGAAGCAGGAACCGGAGTTCAGGAGGATGGAATTGACGAACAAAAGAAGCGATTAAGCTCCTTAAAATCAGATGGTTCAGGGTTGAAGAAGGCTCCTCCTTGAAGCAGGTGACATCGTAACTAAGGGCTGTCCTCAAGACCCCAATGAACAATATCGAAAGCAAAAAGGAAATTCCAATCTAAAACCAGAGATCACCATGGTTGTTGTCTTAGGACTAAAGAAAGAGGTCCTCGGTGGCTTACCTCATAGCCACCTTTCACTCAAAGAGAGGAGAAGCTCTACTGAGACCCTTGGAGAGACCTGATAGAGGAGCCATCTGAAGCGAGATGAAGAGGCGAGAACGGCGACGGCAGCGACGCGTCTGGTGTTCTAGCTATCTCGGATCTCGAAGTTGACCCAACTTCAAACGCAAACGGCGACTAACAGGGGATCTAAGGGTCGGCCCTAAGATAATCCCGACTCTTCTTACCCCGCCGGAGCTCCAGAGAAACCAAAGACGGCTTTGATATCCGACTATCTGGAGGAAGAATCCAACAGATCCAGAGGCGTCAAGCAAGGAGGCAAACTGAGAGGAAATCAACGAAGGGAAGAGGTGGAGATAGACACAGCGGAAGGTTTTATGGCCCTCTCACAGCACCAGGTGGCACCAGAGAGGCTAGGGGAGAACGGCGATTTGGATCGAGGAGATTAGAGTTCGAGAGAGAATTGGGGGCGCGTTGGATGGACGCGCCAAAAAAGTTATAATCTCTCTCGGAGTGTGAGATTGAGTCTCTAAGGTTATGAAGGTAGATACACAGCCTGAGAGAGGAAGACACGTGGTGGAGAAAATCAGTAATGAACGGGTCAACATCTTATCTTCTCTATCAATTAAGCTGCTTGCGTTTTCATGTTTTCTAATAGAACATAATACGTGTGCACAAATTTGTGGGGGTAAAATACATTGTACTTTGAAAAAGTAAATACTAACCCACTATCATTTCATTATAAATAGATGATGATCTTTGGCTTATTTCCTCACACTAAACATAAAACATACATACATTGAAACAAAAAAAGAGTTATATAGTCATGGCTAAGTCTGCTACCTTGATCACCCTTCTCTTTGCTGCTCTTGTTTTCTTTGCTGCTTTTGGTGAGTTATGAATCCTAATGCATGGTAAAATGAGTGATATTTTAAAAAAATATTAATCACTAACATTGAGATGAATGCAGAAGCACCAACAATGGTGGAAGCAAAGTTGTGCGAGAGGCCAAGTGGGACATGGTCAGGAGTTTGTGGAAACAACAAAGAGTGTAAGAATCAGTGCATTCGACTTGAAGGAGCACGACATGGATCTTGCAACTATGTTTTCCCTGCTCACAAGTGCATCTGCTACTTCCCATGTTGATAATTACCAAATATATTTGGAGTTAAAGTGTGTGTATTCTCATAAAATAAGTCATGTGTCATTCTATGAGTGACCTAATTATGACATGTACTATATATGTTTATGCCGGTTTGCTATAATAATGTAATATTCTTGTTTCTTCTTGTCCATGTTTGTCTTCAACGTGGGCATAAGGAGTGAGAACTTTTCAATAAGAACACCCCACACGACTAATTAGAGCATACTCTCCGGAGCTACATAATTTCATCTTTAGTATAACATATATTTGGATTCCATAGCTAATAAAGTCTACATAAAGAAAAAGAAACAAAAAGTGGTGGTTCTGTTCTACGAATATTGGTAATTTGGTATTGATATCCGAAGAGACCAAGAATAAGACCAAGTCTTCTCTTTAACATATTCTTCCATCATTTGACATACTTATGTTGTTGGAAAAGTCATTCCGAAAAAACTTCTGAAAATGTTTTCTGAAAGAATACTTAGTGGGTGTTAGTGGGACTTTTATTTTTTATAGAGTTTGTTGATTTGAAAAGTTATGAGATTTTTTTTAAATTTGGAAAGAATTGTAGAAAATTTTGTATATTGTGAAAATCTATGAAAGTAAAGTAATGTAATGATTTTAAGAATTCAAAGGAAACACGTAGTATTCTCAAAATTTTGTTTTGTGAGTTAAAAAGTTGAGAATACAACTCCCAATAACATTTATTTTAATAGATTTGTAGAATCATTAAAATCTAAATTTTTTGAATAACAAATGATTTTGTATAGAATTATAGAATCATCAAACCAATAACACTAGATTTTAATGAGAATGTGAGAATCTAAAAACCAATAACACTAGACTTGAAAACTCTACTAATCACTATAAATATCATTCCCACTAATACCCCCTTAACTTGTTCTTTCATTATTTTTTTAAAAAAAAGTTTTTTAAAAATTTATGTTATTGATAATGGTAAAAGAAGATTTTCTGTAAGACTTTTAGTGAAGTTTACCGAAAAGTACTATTCTAGTGAAACTTATGTATTGTTTGATATTTTGTGAGTTTGATTAATTTTTTTCCGAAATCGTTTTCCTTAATTTTAGTAAATTTGACTAAAATTTTGATTTGTGATGTTTTGCTATAAGTGGGTAAAATGCTTAAAATGTATTTTTGTAAGTAGTATCAATAACTTCAGTAATATTGTACATATCAACATATTTACCAAATTATTTTCATTAACATCTTTTCAAGTTTACAAAAGAATTCACAACTAAAAGAATAAACATAGCAATCATATATAAAATAAACCATAAAAAAAAAACTATTGCAATTGGATTTTGAGACCATTCCACCACATAGATAAGTTTGGACTTCATTTAAATGACAAAAAAATTCAGAAAACTTTAAAAGATTTTGTAAGATTTCAAAAGACTTCAAAAGATTTCGAAAGACTTCATAAGACTTCACTTTAACTTCCGAAGACTAGATTGCATGAGACTTCGTAAGATTTAAGAAGACATCGTAAAATTTCAGAAAACTTTAGAAGACTTTGGAAAACTTTCCAGTAAATCTGAAAGTCTTCCCAGAAGTCTTCTAAAATCTAACTCAGACCTGATAAACCTGCAAATTCAAAAACGTTCAAATGACATCAAAAGAGAAAAAAAATTCAAAAATAAAATTGTGTATGGTTAAATAATAAATAAAGCATTCACATTATGTTGAATCTACAAATTCTTAGAATCTAACATATAGAATACACAAAAAGACATATTCAAAATTTATAGATTTACCTTTAAAGTAGTGAAAGATAATAAATATGTAATGAAATACCTGTAAAAATGATAAATTAGTGAGAAATAGTAAGAAATTTAGAAATTAATATATATCTGGGGAAATTTGCCAGAAAATGACTTCAGAAGACTACATTAGACTTTGGAAAACTTCGTAAAATTTTGGAGAACTTTGGAAGACTTCTAAAGATTTCAGAAGATTTCCTAGTAAGTCTGACTGAAATATGGAAAAAACTTACAAATTCAAAAACATTCAAATGACATCAAAATAGAGAAAAACTTCAAAACTAAATTTTTGTATGTTTAAATAATAAATAACTGTTCGAGATATTTCGGGCTGGAAGATGTGTATCTTACGGACCAAGTCTGTGAAGCCCAACCCATGAAGAATCTCAAGACTAAATGGAAAGACTTGAAGAGCAAGTTAATCTCTAGATATTCTTAGCATATTTACATTAAGAATTTAGGAAAGTTAGCTTATCTAATATTAACATTATGTTAATGTTAATGATATATATATCTTGTATTTTCATATTCATCACAACACAATAATATTTCATATTATATTATACTTTATATAGTATCAGAGCAGTCGATTTTTAGGAATCAAAATTAAAGCTTCCGCAAGTTTTAAGATTTGGAACCAGCGGGGTTGGCCTGGTGGTGTTGAGGGAGCTTCGGCTCCAATACGCACCCGGGTTCGAACCGCTGGCCAGGCAATTGGGGTATCTAATTCCCCATAGTACCAAATGGTCCGCCTCGCGCCGAGGGGTTGGCCCCTGGGGGTGGAAGTCCCTCCAGGTTAAACAAAAAAAAAAAAAAAAAAAAAGTTTTAAGATTTGGTTATGATGCTCATCGTTGGTGTTGGCGATGCTGAAGAAGATGGTGAGGGTAATGGTGATGAAGACATAGTAACGTGGTCATGAGTCACTAGGTTTGGTGTTTTTAATTAATAATACTACTAGGGCTTTGTTTAAACGTCACGTAAGTCAAAGAGATTTTTCTTTTCCTTTTCCTTTTTATTTAATATTTGCTTTAGTTTGGTGAGGGCATGAATTATCAAAAGTCTCAATGGGTTTATGGGTTTGTGGGTTATTGTTTTCTAAGATTTTCTATAGTTTAGAATTTCTTATGATGTTTGTTATTCTATAGTTTGGAATATTGTTGGTTATAGTTTAACTATTACCGGAGAGTTCTAGTAGAACGTTCAAGTTTTAGTTCAATTTGTTTAGTCCAAGTTACGGACTGTCCGAGATAGGACGATTGTTTTTAGAGCTGCAATTGCGTCCACGGGATGTATTCTCATTGTCAAGACCAAAGAAGAACTGAAGTTTTCATCTCTCCTTGTCTAAGTTGAAGTTTATTCCCGAAGGAATCTACTGATTTGTTTTCCTCGACATAGTGTCCACGACATACGTGGTCTGCTTTGTGATTGCAGATTTGCGTGTTGCATCCTACGTTTGTCGTGCGGAGGAGTGTTAGAGATATGTCGGGCCGGAAGATGTGTATCTTACGGACCAAGATTGTGAAGCCCAACCAATGAAGAACCTCAAGACTAAATAGAAAGACTTGAAGAACAAGTTAATCTCTAGATATTCTTAGCATATTTACATTAAAAGTTTAGAAAAGTTGGCTTATATATTATTAACATCATGTTAATGTTATCACTATATATATGGATCTTGTATTCTCTTATTAAATAAAACACAATAATATATTTTATTCTACTTTTCAATAACACAGTCATATTATATTAAATCTATAACTTTTAAAAATCTAACATGTAAACACACAAAAATACATATCCAAAATTTATTGATCTACCTTTAAAGTAGTGAAAAATGAGAACCATGTAATGAAAAACCTACAAAACAAGATAAATTAGTGAAAAAGACATAAGAAAAAAAAATTGATATAAAAATTTAGTGTTTTCAAGTTCAAACAGATTAGAGAGAGGTTGAGAAACATTATATATTTGTTGCAGCCATTTGAGAGGAAAATAGAAAATGTGTAAATTTTATTTATATAGAAAGACAAAAAAACAATTAGGTTAAATATTTTTGATTCAGAAGAATTTCAGAGAAATCTTATAAACCTTATAATTTACTAATCGTAAAGAAGACTTCCCCAGATGTCTTTTAGTGCATTATTCTCATGGAAGACTTTTGAAAGACTTCAATTTAGGCGGGAAATCTACTTCTTTGTAAGTCTTCTGGGGGCTTTCTGTACTTCTGGAGGTCTTTTTTAAGTCTTCTGCATGCCATCTTCTCTGTAAGTTTTCTGAGATTTCGAAACATATATAGGTCAAATTAAAAAAAAATTAAAAGAAAAGATTTCAAAATCTGGCCTAAATATACCACCAATACTATAACATATGTTACCAAACCATAAACCAAAGGCTATCATGACTCAATTTACATACACTCATCTATGTTAATTATACTTTAATTTTAGTAAAACAAAATTTTCATAATTTAGAAATGTTTATTAATACATGAATTTGATTTTTTCCCTTTCAAAATATTTTTATAAAATTTATTAATTACATTTAAGATCTAATATATGAGAATATTTTTCCTGGAAGACTTCTGGAAGATTTTGATTTAGGCGGAAAACCTAAATTTTCCTAAAATTTAGGCGGGAACCTTAATTTCTACTGAAATTTAGGCGAATATGTTAGAAGACTTCTTGGGATTTTTTCTATGAGTCTTCTCGACGTTATAATCAAATAACTAAGCAAAACACATCCTAAACCAAACAATATCATGACTCAGTCTATATTTACTCATCTATTTTAAAAAATAATTCAATTTTTATAAAACTAAAATTCAATCATTTAGAAATGTTTATTAATACATAATTTCAATTTTTCCCTTTCAAAATAATTTTTATAAAATGTATTAATTATTTTTAAGATCTCATACATGAGAAGACTTCCCCTGGAAAACTTCTGGAATACTTCGATTTAGGCAGGAAACCTAAATTCTTCTAAAATTTAAGCGGAATATATCACTTTTGGAAAGTCTTATGTGAGTCCTCAAGACCCTATAATCAAGTAACTAAGCAAAAACGCATCCTTAAACTTAAAAAAAAACTTAGAAAGTGTTTAAATTAAGATACTAGATAATCACTAAACACATATATGGCAAATTTAAAAAAAAAAATCAAAATCTAACCCTAAAAATACCAACAATACTATAACATATGTTACCAAAACCTAAACCAAAGACTAACATGACTCAATATACATTCATTCATCTATGATGAAAATAATTAAATTTTAGTAAAACTAAATTTACATCATTGATAAACGTTTATTATTACATGATTTCAATTTTTTCTCCAACAAAATATTTCCTATAAATAATTTAAATTATTTTAAAGATCTACTAAATGAGAAAACTTACAAAGAAGTATTCTCATAGAAGACTTCTTTGTAAGTTTTCTCAATACATGTTTTTGTTTGGTCATAAGGAGATTATTGTAATTTTATTAGCATTTTGATTTTTTTTTGCATTTGATTGAATTTTATGGTACACTTTGCATTTAAGTTCTGAGTCATTTTTGACAAACTTCCCCTAAATTTTTTAGAAGTTTCTTCTCAGAAATTATAAAATTGAAATTATAATATAAATTATTGTTATAATATTATTGTGTCAATACAAAATATATTGAATACATTTTTTGAGGGATGGTCCAACTTAAAATTACACCAATTAAAAATCACTAGCTTTTGATCTGCACGTTCGTGCGGGTGTTATTTAAAAGAAAATATAAACTAATAGTTTACATATATTTAAAATTATTTATATGTAATATTTACCATATTACATATATTTTCTATATAACATGTTTTTTGTGCAACATTTTATATAACATGTTTTTACATAACATTTTTATTCTATTTGGATCATCAACATATTATATTTGTTTGTAAATCTTCTAAATTAATATGGTTGTCAAAGGAACCATAATATACATTTTTATTAAAGTAAATTTATTATGATTTGAAAATAAAATATTAATTTGCAAATGTCTTTTTCTCGAATTAATTGTTCTACCAGAAATCTATCAAAACATGAAATATATATATATATTGTGATTAAAAAAACTGAGCATTGTTCTACCAGAAATTTATCAAAATATGAAAATATATATTTCATATTTATTGTGATTACAGCAAAGTGAGAATTATATATATTATTTGTAAATTAAGATTTTTAACACTAAATCCTTCAACTAAGTTTGTTTTGGGTAAAAACCCTCAAACTAAGTATTTAATGAGAAAACTCTCAAATTAACTTTATTTAGTGAATTTACAGTGCATGTCATAATTACCTTTACAACCAGTAAATCTTTTGTTTAAGGATTTTTCATTAATTAAACATAGTTAAGGGGCTTTACCATTAAAAAAATAATAATAATCACAAGTCTAAAATATAATAACATTATCTAAAAATTAGTGACTTAATTTTCAAAATTATCATTTTTAAATATTTCTGTAAATATATGAAACTGATTTTTTATAAAATTGTCATTATATATGTATAAATTAAAAATGTACAAAACCAGGAAATATATAAAATTTATATCTTATCTAATAAAATGTAATAAAAGTCTTTACATAATAAATGTATATCTTTTCTTAAAAATGTAATAATAAATCTTTAGCTAATAAAATGTATATCTTATCTTATATTTTCTGGTTTTGTACATTTTTAATTTATACATATATAATGTTGATTTTATAAAAAAATCAGTTTTATATATTTACAGAAATTTTTTAAAAATGCTAATTTTGAAAATTAAAGTTACTAATTTTTATATAATGTTATTATATTTTAGACTTTTGATTTTTTTTAATGGTAAAACTTTTTAACTATGTTTAATTAATAAAAAAAGCCCTAAATTAAAGATTTACCGGTTGTATAGGTAATTATGACATGCACTGTAGAGAGAGAGTTTAATTCACTAAATAAAGTTAGTTTGGGAGGGGGGGGGGGGGGGGGGGGGGGGGGGGGGGGTTTCTCGTTAAATACTTAGTTTGGGAATTTTTACTCAAAACAAACTTATTCGAGGGGTTTTAATGTTAAAAATCCTTGTATATATTAATTTGCAAATGTCTTATATATTATACTTACAACAAAACATATTAGCATGTATAGATATTATATACAAAAATGGTTGTTTATAATGTATACTTGTTAGTAACTTCGAGTCAACCAAAAAATTGATAATCAAATTCAGAATCGGTGGTTTATTGAAATTCTCTGCATAAAATAAAAAATATTATTTGTACTTACTTTTTGACTTCAGAACCAGTGATCTACAATATTCGAAGTTGGACATTCTGGTCTCTGGATCTTTAAAATAAACAATTGATAGACCTGAAACTAGTCTTTATGTAAGTTCTTTCTTCATATTTATGATATTTACATTTTAGCAAAAAAAAAAAAAAAAAAAAAAAACAATTGAGAAACATATCTATAATCACAAAATCTATAACACAATCAATTCGTAGGATCTAAAATACTAAACTATGTAAATCCTAAAATGAGTTCAGAGTTCGTGCATTTTATATCACCTTATAATATGTTTTAAATTGTAAAAGTTATCTTATGCTTCGGTGTACGATCGGTTTTGCAAATTCATGAACTGGTCAAAATAATTATAGGCGAGGTTAGATTAGAAATAGTGTGTATCAATGAATTAATGTTGGACTATATATTTAGTGGGTTTCCCCGAGAAGTCATGTTTTAAATGGAAGTATAAATAATAATAATATATACAGTCATATAATACGAGTGTGTTTAGTAATTAGGCTTTTGTTTCGAGTTTTAAAAAGTAAGGCAAGATATTTTAAGTTGCTGGTTTAGTAATTAGACAGAATGATCGTGTATGCCAGTGATAATCACTGGTAAATATTAAGAAAAAATTAGAATTAAATACTAATTGTACTTCTATTTTAATAGATTAGATACATGATTAAAGATGTGATTTTATTTTAATAGTTTTGATTAGTAGACTATAAATTTGCTAGTATATTTATTTTCTTTCCCTGCCTCTAATATATTTCCTTTTTATTATTTTATTCAAAATATAAATGTTGCCTATCTTTAGTTTTAAAATTGTTAGAAAAAATGATTTAGCAATAATAATATATAAGTTAATTTCATGTGAAAGGATTATATATTCAAGATGAACTAATTGGATGCAAAGATGCAAGTGGACATAAAAAAACTATGGAAAATATAAGTCTATTATGATATCTTCAAGAACTTTCCACCGTTAACCAAGAGCGTTGGACCGGCCGATCCACGCAGTACACCTGGTTTTTTTAAACCGCACTCGGCTTTAAAAATCTGGCCGTACTTGAATTGTTTTATTTCTTATAGCTGCGTATTATTTTCCTGGCAGTAATTCAATTTGGCTTTGATCCCTTGTAGTTAGGATTTGATGTAGGAACCTTATTTCACTACGATAGAGACAACTGATATTTATAAAAATAATAAGAACAAAAATCAAAAATACAATACCGAAACAAATGAATGAAGAAAAAATTGCAGAGTCGAGATGGTTAATCTCTTTCCTTAAATCTTTAAACGCCCGTAGTGTGACAGTTGCATAGCGCTCAGATTCCCAGGATACAATTGCAAACAATCTTCTGAATTTGCGTCACTCTATCAGAAGCTTGGCGAAACTGATTTTGTGTTGTACTCTCAGACACAAACTAAAAAAAAAATAAGAGACATCACTATCCAACATGGGAAAATCTTTTTACTATTGTCTTAATCGTCTGTTCAGAACTGCACAAGTGATCTCTTTTTATAACTTGAAGAGAAAGTGCACGTTATGTAATTGAATGAGTTTGATAACGTACCAATCAATGTAGTAATGGAAATTGATTTCCATATGTACGTTAACTTCCAAAGTAATATTATGGCTTTGACCAAAGCAACAACCATCAATATACTTCTTTTGGGTTTTATATAAATATATAATATTACTATGAATCATATTTAAATAAGTTAATTGTCATAATACCCAATCAACAAATTTAACCCAAATATCCAGAGTGATTTATTTACTAAATATATTATATTTAGCCAAATTTAAAATTTCATATGCTTTGCATATCACTCACTTTGAACCTTCATTTCTCATTCAACACAACTCCGATTTTGACATACAAATACACTATATACATAGTGTCAAACATTCGGTTATTCCGACGAACGTCTTCGTCCGGAAACTTACCGAAAATGGTCTAAAACTATCTCGTCAAAAAACGAGTTCCAACATTTGAATCTCAAATCTGAACGTCAAAACACGATGACAGAAGAAAATCAATTTTTATTTGTTGTTTATTCGGATCAAGCAACACTCCACAATCCAATTCTATCATCGAATGTGATCAGATATTCTTTGTACAGAGAAAATCGCTCATTTTTTATCAGCGTTAGTGAAAATTTTCGAAGAGGATACAATCTAGGACCAGGCTAGCCCATATATTACTATTTGTAGGTAGAATCTTCACAATTCAAATCATTCTTGATTTAGAGTCAATCGCAATTGTTTGTGTGCGTTTGTGTCTTCCTCTGAGGTTGCTACTTGTCTGTGGCCCGTGCTGGGGCTCTCTTAGTAAGCCAACGAAGCAAGCTGTTGGTACGTGGCTTTTATTATCAAGGTTTGCGTATAAGGCGATGAAGTTGAAAACAAGAAACATATCCACGTTCAAATTAGATGCGTTGTGGTCGTGACAAATCACTAACACTTGTATAACCTAATACTTGGTGAAGATATATAACTTCTTGACCAAGTCAAACAAACCGGAACAGTCATTTTAGCCACCGATTCAAATTGCAAATGAACAATTTAGCAGTGAAACCAGTCATTGATCACCACACTGTTTATGAACTTGTCAACATTGTATACTAGGAGACAGTTGTTCTGTTAATTGTGGGGTTAAAAACTTTTATCGTAAGATACACACGTTGTGAAAAAACTAACTCCCCACCCTTTTTCTTCAGTATAAATAGAGGTAGATCTTAAGCTTATTTCTTCACACATACATATACATTAAAAACTAGGAATTAGTAGTGATCATGGCTAAGTTTGCTTCCATCATTGTCCTTCTCTTCGCTGCTCTTGTCGTTTTTGCTGCTTTCGGTGAGTATAATGACCTTATCACAAGCATGGGTTTTTTTTCTTTTTCGTATTATTTGATAATTAACCTTGTGGGATATGTGTAATTAATATGTATAAACAGAAGCACCAACAATGGTGGAAGCACAGAAGTTGTGTCAGAGGCCAAGTGGGACATGGTCAGGAGTCTGTGGAAATAATAACGCATGCAAGAATCAGTGCATTCGACTTGAGAAAGCACGACATGGGTCTTGCAACTATGTCTTCCCAGCTCACAAGTGTATCTGTTATTTCCCTTGTTAATTCCATAAACTCTTCGGTGGTTAATAGTGCGCGCATTTTACATATAATTAATAAGTTTGTGTGTGTCACTATTTATTAGTGACTTTATGACATGTGCCAGGTATGTTTATGTTGGTTTGGTTGTAATATAAAAAAAGTTTACGGATATAATAAGATGATAAGCTCAAGTCACCAAAAAAAAAAGTCATGTGTTGAACCGCTTAAATAAAAATAACCCGTTTCCGGGACAAACCTATTATTACATATGGCCCAACGTCTCGACCACGATTTAAGACTTATGTTCACCCCTTATGGTGAACTTTTAAATTCACCACACTATTTATAACCAATGAAAATGATATGTAGATAATTAAATAAAATATTATAAATTTATTTTAAAATAGTTAAAAAGAATAATGTCAATTCTAAACCACAAATCTTAATTTTTAAACCTTAAATACTAATTTCTAAATCCAAACTCTATACCCTAAACCAAAATCCTATACCCTAAACCCAAATCTTAGACCCTAAACCCAAACCATAAACCTTAAATCTAAATCTAATACCCTAAATCCAAATCCTAGACCCTAAACCCAAACCGTATACCCTAAACCCAAATCCTAGATCTTAAACCTAAACCGTAAACCCTAAATTTAAATTTAAATTTTAGGGTTTACGGTTTGGATTTAAGGTATAGGATTCGGATTTAGGATATATGGTTTGGGTTTAGAGTTTACGATTTGGGTTTAGGGTATATAATTTGGGTTTAGGGTATAAAGTTTGGGTTTAGGGTCTACGATTTGGGTTTAGGGTACTTGGTTTAGATTTAAGATTTATGGTTTGGGTTTAGGGTTTAGAATTTTGGTTTGGGTTTAGGATCTTGGATTTGGGTTTAGGATCTAGGATTTGGGTTTAGGGTATAGAATTTTGATTTAGGGTATAGGATTTAGATTTAGAAATTACTATTTAGAGTTTAAAAATTAAGATTTGTGGTTTAGAATTGTCATTATTCTTTTTTAACTATTTTAAAATAAATTTAATATGTTTTATTTAGTTTTCTATATGTAATTTTCATTGGTCATAAATGGTGTGGTGAATTTAAAGGTTCACCATAGGGGGTGAACCTAAGTCTTGTCCTTTAAGTTTCCAGTACTAAGCAATGTCTGTTTGTACTAAGCAATGCCTGTTTGTCGGACACAACACAATTATGAGCCATCTGTCATGCAAGAGGTTTGCACTTGTCAAACTTTAGCATTGTCCTTTTTTTTGTACACATAGCATTGTCCATTCTACAAATCATGAATAAATAAGAAGCCAACAATTTTTGGTCTACAGCTTTTAGTCTACTTTGATAAAATCTTTACGGCAATCTTTCCAAATCTGTGGCTTTAATCACAAGGACTAGAATTCATATTGGTACATGCACCGTTTGATTTTAATCACAAGCACCGTTTGATAAAATCTTTTCGGCAATCTTTCCAAATCTGTGGCTTTAATCACAAGCACTAGAATTCATATTGGTACATGATAAATTTCTCAACAAAATCCTGAATTCTGAAATTTATATCATATAAGAATTGGAACAAACGTGACATGGTAAATTTCTCAACAAAATCCTTAAATCTGAAATTTATATCATATAAGAATTGGAACGAACGTGACATGGTAAATTTCTCAACAAAATCCTTAATTCTGAAAAATAGGTAGAAGAATAGGTAGAAGCGTAGAGGCGTAGAGCTAACTCTAACCTCTTCTTTAGTTTCATTTGATTGCTTATTAGCTCTCATATATATATATATATAAATATACTTTTTTTTACTGAAGCTCATATATATCTTCCCATTATATACAGGTTTGAAAAATGATTCATCCGTCGATGTATGAAAAAATGTAATAGTGCGACCGCATGATTTGGATAAACAGTTACGGGACAGTTCCTGATGTATCGTATGATCATCTTGTTGTGCAGGGATCTTAGCTTTAACAAGCTAAGTGGACCAATCCCAGCAACATATAAGGATCGTTTGGATGTAGGTAACTTGTATGATGCTCTGCTGTTCTCTTTCTCCCTTTTTTCTTCATGGTTTGTTGAAAGCTTTCTGAAAAGTTCAAGTTTTCTGATCTTGCAGATATTTTACAAGTAACATGTTAAGTGGAGAAGTTACCAAAATGGTTGGAAAAGAATGCAGACATGATGAGAGTTTTGTTCATTCATTGACATAATGTTTACAACAGTAATCCCGATAATATTTTGTATCGTTCTTTATATTGCAGTGATCTTACTTACATAAATGTATTTTTGGTTCATTGATTGTATGTTGTATTACTATTAAGATAAAAGAAATATTTAGCAAAATATATGTAAAGAATTAGGAAAATTTAGCAAATATTAGCAAAAAAGTAATATTAGAAAAAGAAATGATAACAAGAAAAATAAGAAGAGACTAAAGAAGATGCATAATATGTGTTTGAGAATTAAGTGTGATAATTACATATATAATTCCACAACTGTTTGTTTTTACTAGTTATTCATCAGTTATTTTTACATCAAATTTATGAAAACTTTACGACTAATTTTCAAATTATTTGATAATGTTTCTAATATGTACATATTTGTATATAAGATTATAATTTAAACACTTTGGGCTTAATAAATACATAACAATTTATTGGGCCAATTAACAAAACACATAAATTTAAAAATCTTCTTATTTAACGTAGGCATGGGCGTTCGGATCTTCGGATCGGGTTCGGGTCGGTTTCTTTCGGGTCCAAGTTCTTTCGGGTCGTAAGTATTTGGATCCAACATGTACTTTTAAATTTTCGGATCGGATTCGGGTCGGTTCTTGATCGGGTCGGGTTCGGGTCGGTTCTTGATCGGATCCGGATCTATAATTAAAATACTTATAAAATACCTATAATTTTTTGGGCCCGGATCGGGTTCAGATATTTAAGATCTAAAAAGACAAAAACACACAAATTTAATCAAATTTAGTCAAAATATGTCATATATATCTAAAATATTTCAAAATAACTTAAAAGAAACTATTAAAACTAAAAAGATAAAATTTTGAATTCTAAATTTTACATTTAAAGCTTCTTATTACTTAAAAATGTTACAAAAATAATAAAAAAGATTGTTAACAAAAACATATTTCAACTAAATCATAAAACAAAATATAGAAAATAGAACATAACAAAACCTAGTTTTGGATATTAATATTTTAAGTCGGGTATGAATCGATTCTTTTCGGGTCGGGTATATTCGTGTCGGTTCTTTTCGGATTCGGGTCTATTCGTGTTGGTTTTTTTCGGGTCCGAATCTATTCGGATAGAAATTTTTTGAATCCAACAGATATTTATAAACTTTCGTGTCGGTTCCGGTTCGGGTATTTTCGAGTCGGTTCCGGGTGAGTCTTCGGATCCAGGTTAAAAGGCCCGTGCCTAATTTAAAGTTTCAATCTTTTTTTTCCTAGACACGTACACCTCTTCTTCTTTTTTTTGCCAGCCTTCTTTTTCTTTGGTTAAAAGACAGATTCTTCTTTTCATTCTTCTGCCCTTTTGACAATTATAATGACAAAAGAACTCTTGACAAATTAAAACTTTTTCTTTGGACAAACAAATTAAAACTATAGTATAAAATATCAAAGAAATCTGATACAAAAGGAATGAATTGGTGCCGTATCACAAAGTCGCACGTTCTTGAATGAGAGTTGTTTCAATCCAATGATTAACACTTCAATCCTGCCTTCCCCATAGTTTGGTCGATTATACTTTATCTTTAGTTGTCAATGATAACCTTAATTTGCTGGTCCTTTTGTTTTAACTTTATATAATAGAGTTTCATTATCATTTACGGTCAAGTTAGAGAATCAAATAACCCATCTTTTAAACAAGAAAAATAGTGAATTAGAACATCTTCAATGATGATATCTCGGTTATTAAAAAAGAAAAATAAATTTCACAAATAAAAATTCTAAAAAAAGAAAAAAGTAAACCATTCTTCGGATCTCTTGCGGATCCATGGAATGCCTTGACCATCCAACCACAAATGCGTGGTTAAAAATTATAAACAAACTCTTAGAAACATTGACAACACTTAACTCTGTATCAGTTATTTATACATTTTTTTAATTTTTAATTAAACTATATAACTAAATTATATTAAATTATTATTGTATATTATTTTTTAAAAAAACTTGCATTAATTAGTTTTTTTGCCTATAATGATGTTTTGATTTGTTGTTTTGGTGGTAGCTGGCCATCTTAAACAAAAAATAATCTCTAGTTGTAAATAGTTTTTTATACGACAAAAAATAACTCATTAGCAACAAATAATTTTCTCATTCAAATTTGAAATAAAGTGCAATTTTTTCTTAAAAAAGAATTGAAGTGGGTAAATGATAAGGTGTGGTTAGGTGTAGCATTAGCTGGCATAAGTTGTCTGTAAAGGCTCATCTCAAAACCAACGGCCCAAAAAAACAGAGAAATAAAAATAAAGAATCTCTCTCTCTCTCTCTTTCTCTCTCATCGAACATCTCTTCATTGCTATTTTGAATTTTGGGGATTGTTCAAGCTTTTTCGAGTTCGAATCGTTATAGTGTTAGCTAAAAAGATCGTTTCTTGATTCTTGTGAATGGATTTGAGCTAAGTAGAAGAGGAAAGAAAAAGTGATCTCTTTTGCGGCGGAGATGAGCGCTTCGAGGTTCATAAAGTGTGTCACCGTCGGCGATGGTGCGGTCGGAAAAACATGTATGCTGATCTCTTACACGAGCAACACTTTCCCTACGGTACACTTTCATTTGCTTAAAGTCTCCTCCTTTGATAAATGGGTTTTAGGTTTATAAAAATGTTTACGGTGACTTGTTGTTGTGATTGAATTTAATCAGGACTATGTACCAACTGTTTTCGACAACTTCAGTGCTAATGTGGTTGTAGATGGGAACACTGTGAATCTTGGCTTGTGGGATACAGCTGGTAGGAATCATCATTTTGAAACCCATCAAATAGAATCTTGGTTTTGTTTTGTAACTAATAAGGATACAGCTTATCTAATATTAACATTATGTTAATGTTAATGATATATATCTTGTATTTTCATATTCATCACAACACAATAATATTTCATATTATATTATACTTTATATAGTATCAGAGCAGTCGATTTTTAGGAATCAAAATTAAAGCTTACGCAAGTTTTAAGATTTGGAACCAGCGGGGTTGGCCTGGTGTTGTTGAGGGAGCTTCGGCCCCAATACGCACCCGGGTTCGAACCGCTGGCCAGGCAATTGGGGTATCTAATTCCCCATAGTACCAAATGGTCCGCCTCGCGCCGAGGGGTTGGTCCCTGGGGGTGGAAGTCCCTCCAGGTTAAACAAAAAAAAAAAAAAAAAAAAAAAAAAAAAAAAAAAAAAAAAAAAAACTAATAAGGTCTTGTTTGGTTGGTGCAGGGCAAGAAGATTATAACAGGTTAAGACCATTGAGTTACCGTGGTGCAGATGTCTTCATTCTTGCTTTCTCTCTTATTAGCAAAGCTAGCTACGAGAATATAGCCAAAAAGGTTTGGCTTTTTTTTTTTGCTTCTTCTAACTTTCCTTCTTCAGTTCTTCCTTTGATTATATTGTATTTTGGTATCTCAGTGGATTCCTGAGCTCAGGCATTATGCTCCTGGCGTTCCTATTATCCTCGTTGGAACAAAACTCGGTATGTAACTCTCTTCTTGTGTCCTGATGATAAGAAAAAGATACAAGTTTGTTACTTTAAAATTTTGGAAAAAAATTTCAGATCTTCGAGATGACAAGCAGTTCTTCATAGATCATCCTGGTGCTGTGCCGATTAGTACAAACCAGGTAGGTAACTCCACAATCCAATATTCTTTCAAACAGAAGCTTTTGAACTTGATGAGTGTCTGTTTCATTGTTTGTCTGCAGGGTGAGGAACTAAAGAAACTGATAGGGTCTCCGGCTTACATTGAATGCAGTTCAAAGACGCAGCAGGTACACATAAGTCTATCTTACATGTCTTTTTCTTTTGAAGTTTGTTTGTATAAGAGAAGTGTTGGGGTTTTGCAGAACGTGAAGGCAGTCTTTGACGCAGCAATAAAAGTAGTGCTTCAGCCACCCAAGCAAAAGAAGAAGAAAAAGAATAAGAATGGTTGCGTTTTCTTGTGATCATCTTTCCAGAAAACAAGAAGAAGAAGATTTAGGTAACATTGTTTGGGTGAATCTAAAGAGTGAAGTGTAGCCAAGGATGAGTTCTTCTGGTTGTGTTGTTGTACTTTTGCTTTGTAATGTAGACTAATCTTAATACATCTTTTTTTGCTGCTGGAATCCTGTGAACAGACGAATTTAATTAATTTTATCATAAGAAATTGCTTAAACTACTCTATTTTTAATACTACTTTTATGTATACTTCAATTCTACTTTTTTATGGTTACTTTAGGGGGATGTCTTCAATTTAGCATTTGATGTGATTTGATTTTTAATGAAGTTTTAGATGATTTCAATTTAGCATTTGATGTGATTTGATTTTTAATGAAGTTTTAGATGATTTTAATAAGTTGCAGAGATTTATGTATTTTTTGTTAAACTACTCTAGAATATCACCTAAAACAATGAGATTTGAGTTTTATTTTTTTTTAACTAAGAAACTCCACCCAAACATCCTAAAATCACCTCAAAACTTTAAAATCCCACAATTAAAATATTTTCAATAACAGTGGATTTCAGAGTACTTTACGAAATGTCAAATTCAATAATAATTGATTTTAAATGAGTTTTTAAAATTCATGTTTGAATAACAATAGATTTATTATTTTAATACAAATCACCTAAAATTTCAGTTGAATACACTCTCCTTAGTCACATTCATGGTTAAAAAATACTTTAATATGTATGTTAAATTATATATTAACTAATTTATATTCATGGTAATCTATATTTATGGTTATATTTGAGTAGTGAGATTTTGGAGGGTAGAGTTTATGATTTTTTAAAAAATAATTAAAATTTAAAGTAAAAGATTTTTAAAATGGTTTAAAAAGTTATAAAAATTAGAATTTGATAATGTATTATTCGAATAATTAGAAAATAATTATTTATTTTCATATATTTTGTATTTCTTATCTAAATAATTATTAATATTTGTATATCTATAAAGCAAGAATAAAAGGATTTTTTTTGCCTCTTTAAAAATTTGTGAAAATGTTTTTTAGTAAAAATAAATATGAATTTGCTATATGTGATTCAACACATAGATTTGAGTCTCGACAACCATCAATTAAATCGGGGTAAAAAAAGTGGTTTCTTTGAATGTCTTCGACGGACTTTTCAACTTATTTCCAGTGAGCGGTCATTACGTGTTAGTCGAATTTCTTTACAAGATTCATCAAAAATAAAAACAAAACATAAATAAGTACAAAATATGGCAAAATCATAACTCCCCCTATAAAAATCTGATTTATGTAATATAACTCGATTTAAATTAGTTTAAATCATTCAATAATATTATAACAATCAATAAATTAGTGTATTTTTAATATTTAATTTTAATAATTCATCAAAATAATTATATAGTCAAATCTAAAAACTAAAATATCTAATATAAATATATAAAAACTAAAAGTTAATAAGTTAACATTTAGACTTTGCAATACATCTAATTGTTATTTATATAAAAAGTGTTTTGTTACCGTTTAAAGATAATCATTCTTTGTTTTTATGTTCCAGTTCAACTTAACCGCTTTTTATTGAGTACATGACTCGTTTTTCCGTTATCACTCATAAACAAATTTTCGATATTGCTTCTAGAATCCTGTGAACATACGAATTTAATTAATTTTATCATAAGAAATTGCTTAAACTAAGGTATTCTTAATACTACTATTATGGTTACTTTAATACTATTTTATATTTACTTTAATCACAGTACCTTTAATTTTAAAAAGATAAATAATTATATATTTTGGATTAACTGATCTATACTTAAAATTACATTTGAAAGCGAAGTTTTGGATGATGGAATTTATGATTTTTTCTAAAAAATATTTAAATTTAAAATAAAATTATTTTAAAATAGTTTCAAAAAGTTATAAATTTTGAATTTTGAAACGTATTATTCGAAAAACTATAAAATATTTATTTATTTTAATAAATTTTGTATTATTTATCTAAATAATTATTTATATTTATATATCTAAATGCAAGAATAAAAAGATTTTTTTGACTTTTTAGGTATTTGTGAAAAATGTCTTTTAGTAAACATAGACATAAATAATAGTATAAAAATGTGGTAAAAACATAATTCCCCTTTAAATATCTGATTTATATCAGCATAACTCGAATTAAATTAGTTTAAATCAATTAATAATATTATTACAAATCTATAAATTTAAATATTTTTGAAATATCTATTTTTATGATTTCATCGATATAATTATATAATTAAATCTACAAACTAAAATATCTAATATAATATATAAAAACTAAGTTAATAAGTTAACATCTAGACTCTGTAATACATCTAATTGTTATTTATATACAAAGTGTATAATTAGTTTAAATCAATTAGTAATATTATTACAAATCTATAAATTTATATAGTTTTTTACTATCTAATTTTTATAATTCATCGAAATAATTATATAACTAAATCTAAAAACTAAGTTAATAAGTTAACATCTAAACTCTGTAATACATATGATTATCTATTACTATAAAACATGGTGTATCTCTCCTGAGTCGCCACGTCGGATGACACGTCACAAATTCGGAGTTTGATATAGCGACACGTGTCTAGAGATTGAAACTCTGAGTTTCATTTATTCAGGATTGTAATTCGTTTGGGCTTTTATGCATATTCGGTATCTTTTGAATTTTTATGAAGCCCATTAAAGAGTAAATCAATATGCTGGAAACGCGTCGTTTTGTTTTGTAATATCATATGGATTCAATCCGTTTCTTTCTCCGCCGCCGCGATATGGGGTTACACCTAAGGTTTCGAATCAGTTGCTTCATCTTCTTCTCACCATCCCAGAAATCCATAAGTTACAGATTCATCTTATTAAAGTCCTTAAATCATCATTAACGATCTACCTTCAATGCGGACTTTGCTCTTGAAAGACGGAGGAACTTCAAGTATAAAAAGGTTAGCATTCTACTCTCTAAATCATCCTATCAATCTATTGAAACAACGAATCTGAACAGAGACTTCAGGTTTGTTAAAAAACAATCTCTCTGTTACACAAAAAAAGTTTTGACATTTTTGTTGTGTCTGTGTGCAGAAGTTGAATAGGTGAAAGAGAGGATGGCGAAGCTACTGCTTGGTGAAGACATGTCAGGTTCTGGTGAAGGAGTTTGTCCTGCCATCTCTAACGCTATTACCAATCTCTACGGTAATTAGCTTTAGTTTTGAATGTTTATATGATATTAAGGAGATAAATGATGGCTTTCTCTGCCATGTGTGCCATCTGATGGATTCTCTGACCAGTCCAGGAAGAAGCTAGACCACACTTATGATTTCACTAACCAAATCTTGAAAGCGTGTATGTCAATCAACCGCATTGTGCTAACTGAAATGGAAGTTCCAAAAGCATACCTTGAAGCTCTTCCAAAGGTTTAATAAAAACTTTAAATCTCATATTTAGTTTCTGAAGTTGTGTTTGAATCACATTGTTCTGTCTACAGAACGGGAAACACCATGCCTTGAAGATTTTTTTTATGGAAACATCACGTCTGATAACTTCTCAGCAGGTTACTTGCTTGGACTCAATAGATCTTTCGTCTGAGCTTGCAGCTGTGGAGATGGTGGATAGAGTAGAAATATCAACGTACATCTGGAGAAGAATAGCTCATACAAGGCATTTGATTTCACTGTATAGATCCATTGATGCAAGACCCTCTTGGGGGATGATGAATCAAACGGTAACACTTTTGATTGGTCAGAGAGAGAGAGAGAGAGAGAGAGAGAGAGAGAGAGAGAGAGGAGAGAGAGAGAGAGAGAGAAGAGAGAGAGAAGAGAGAGAGAGAGAGAGAGAGAGAGAGAGAGAGAGGAATCTGAAGTTTGAGATGTACAAATTGAAACGGTGAACGGTGAGATGAGTCTCGACCCTGAAAATATGGGGATGAAGGAGTGGCTGAAAGAGAATATAAAGGAGGAGGAATATGTGGTGATGAAGGCAGAGGTTGAGGTAATGGAGAAGATGATGAGAACAAGACGATAAAATGGTGGATAATGTTTGCTTGGAATGCAAGGCAACAAGTACTAGGGCTAAGGGGAAGGAACATGTAGAGGGACGTGATAAAATTTGTTTTACGCATTTTATGATCATTCATGTATTGTTGTGTTCTTAATTAATTATGTTAAGTAATTCTTCGCTGAAGATTGTTTTATTTTCTCCTAGAACAAATGAATTCCATAAATCTTTGTTACAAGAAAGAAAAACATAAAGTCTGAGGATAAATTCAGAAAACTATCTATAAGAATCAACAGTACAATTGAAATTGCATAAAACCCAAATGAAAATTCAAAAAGATGTGCACCTTTATATCCTTCCAGCTCTAAAAATGATAATTTAGGCAACCGCTTATACTATTTTTATATGATATGCGTAGTTACGATACATATAACAACCTAACATTTTAACAACCAATTGTTACAAAGGGGCAGATGTTCATTGGAATATGAGTCTTCGAACCTATGATAGAACAATAAATATATATATTTCACTAAATAGCCACAAAGTTTTAGCAGAATATAAACCACAAGTTGATCATTTACGACGCACAACTGATTTATATACTTCTCTTCTAGATCCTAGCATAACACAATTGCAATAAAAATATAATAATACAAACATATCATAAATGAAACATATCCCACGCGCTATTATTATGAGAATCAAGTTTTATATAAAACAAAATATATCAAGTAAATAACAGAAAATTAAGAATGGCAGTTGATGATAAGTGTTCATGTGTCAAAACGTAGATTTTATGTTATGATGTTGAAATCTTGTAAGAGATTATATTCCAATTTATTTGGTTGTATATATTTTCTTAACCTATATAATACGCTATAAATAGATTTAAAATCTCTGCAAACCATGTAACAGTTTTAATATTTTGGTAATGAAAACACAAATAGTATCCATTTCTATCAATGGGTCCTCCAAATATTGACAACAAAAACAACTTGGTAGCTGATTTCAAATCAAACATAGAAACAATTATGAATTTCTTTTTTCCAGGATTTTATATCCTTTGCTTAACAGTTAAGACCAAACAAGAAATAGTCCAGAGATGCTCATATTTTTCGTAAGAAACAATAGAGTTTATTTTACTAAAAATGAGTACCACTCAACAATAAACTTAAGAAATGAGATCGATGAACACCAGGAACAACATTCCCAGCAGGAACACCATTTCCAACTCAACTGAATTGGCTAATGTTTTCATTGCCAATTTCTCAACAAAGTTGAGATTTTTTTTTTTGGAAAATTATGCAAAAGTTTTATAGCTGGTGAAAACCTCAAAAAGAGTCATATACATTAACTATTAGATGCAATTTATCTAACTGAGAATCACATGACAACTCAATCATTGTGATATCATAGAAGCTAAACTTCAAAACAAAAATTATTTACAAACAAACTAAAGAACACTTTAAATCAATAAAATAACATATTTCATACACATCACTGGAAAATGCAAATCTAAAACAGAAACTATAAAAATATATAAAAATAATAAACTAGATCACAAGTAAAGTATATCCCGCCCGTAGGGCGGGCCGACCCTAGTTATTTATATACAAAGTGTATAATTACCATTTAAAGATAATCACTCTTTGATTTTATGTTTCAGTTCAACTTACCTGCTTTTATTTAATGTAAACGTTCCATCATAACTTATTTTTCTTCATTTATTTTTATTTTTGTGCTATAGTATTATTTGATAAATTAATTTTTATATGTCGTTTTGATGTTAGTTTTTATAATAATCAATTATAAATAATTTTAATAAATAAATTTAATTATTAAAATGTTATTTCTAGTATCTTTTGTTTAACTTTTCTATTTGTTGATATTTGTTTTTAATCACTTCATTATCAAAAGACAATGTCATATATAGTATTTTATATTAAAATGTAATTTAATAAAAACAAATTTCTTTTATATAAACAAAATGGAATAAAAATAAAAATAATAACATCTGTAATATAAAAATATAGCAAGTTTTATATTTAAAAACTATAATCTAAGAAAATATAATATATTATCTAAAAAAATATTTAATATAAAAATATACCAATTGGGAAAATTCTGCTTTTACCTTATTTAAAAAAAATTAACTATGGAATTCCAAAACCCTTTCTCCTTCGACAAACTCTCTCAAACTCACCTTACAGAAGTTTTTACCGCCTCTCCGGTCCGGCTCCGTCCGGTACCGGAGGTTTTCCCTCTTTCCTTAAATCTCTTTTTTATTTGTCTCTCTTATCATCTTGTTCAATCTCAGTTCGATATACCGGCGATTCTGGGTCACCTTTTCTTCACTGGAAACATGTATTGGTTGAAGGAGTGTCAATGGTGGTTCTGGAAAAGTGGTGAGACTGTGGAGCGACGGATGCAGGGGAGATCGGCGTTTAGGGCTGAAGAAGCTCCCAGATTTAATTTTCCGTTTTTTAGATCTGTGGCGTTTTCTTCGTGACGGCGGCGCGTGAAGCTAGTGGGAACCCTCCTCTGGTTTGGATCTACTCCCTGGTGCGGCGGTGAGACAAACGGAGCGGCGGTTGAAGATCAGTGGAAGATGGTTTGTTTCTTCGGATCCCGGAGACAACGTGTGGCTGGGTTCTCTAACGTCGGCGTAGTCAACCGGCAAAGGAAACCTGGTGGAAGTACACGGTGGGCCTTACTTCTCAGCTCCGGCAACGGCTCTGCGGATTGTCAGGTGGTAAGGTTTCACGCCATTTGAAGCTTGGAAATGCTATTCCGGTCACGTACAGCTGTCATCAAGTCCGCTTTTCAGTACGGCTTTGTGCCGTCTTTTCGGCTAAGAAGTGAGAAACTGTGTCCGATGATACTGAACCTAGTCGGGAGATGCATTGTTTGGTGTTGACGTATTGGTCCGAGTGCTGCATTCCAAAGATTTGGTGACCAATGCTTGGTTTTAAAGTTTAGCCTCGATTAGGTTTAGTTAATCTCGGATTTCATGTTTCGTTCACTTGTGTGGTCAAATTGTAGGGGTTTAAGAGACAATTCTCTTTGGACTGGAGGGGACTTGTTCTCATGGGTAGAATTACAACAAAGTACCGATTCGGGTAGCGTAGGATCCATCTATGTGTTTCTAGGTGATACTAGATCACTTTGTTTGTAAATGTGGTTAAATCCTTGTGGTTGAAATCATGTACTACTCTTTGGTTAATATAAAGTTGAAGTTGAGCCAAAAAAAAAAAAATTAACTATGGTCAAATTGCGAAGGCGGCGCTGCCTATAGACCCTATTTATAGAACATTGGTTTTAACTTTTAAGAAAACAAGGATTCTATACACACGCACAAAGGGGGTGTGAGTATTTGACCATTAGTCATGGACTCATGGACAGATAAGAAAACAAGCACATGATATATAGGAAAAAGCATAGGTTGTATCGATGTACAATTAAATTTAGTTTAGCTAACCTAACTGAATCGGCGTCGTTTCGTAACTTGAGAGGCGGAGAAGCTCATTTAAACTCGCGATCCAAAATCCTCTTTTTGCATCTTTTGATCACTCCCGTAGATCTGAAGATCCGACCGCCACAATCTCTGTCCGAAAAATGGCCTCCTGTCCCATTGATCATCACTCCTTCGCAGATCCGACCAAGCTCAATCTCTTACATCGACACGCCTCGGACATGTTCCCCTTCCGCCTCCCCGTCGTCTTCCCCGCGTCGGCGCCGCCCACCACCTCCTCTCTCTCCGCACCTCCTCCACCACTCGCCCCTCGGATCCAACCGTCTCGATCCAAACGGCAGCGTTCTGATCGAAACCACCACCACAACTCCCCCCTCCCCCACCCCCGACGTGACCGGCGGAGTCCAAGACGTCTACGGCGAAGACGCCGCCACGGAGGACATGCCCATCACCCCCTGGTCCCTCTCCGTGGCCAGCGGCTACACTCTGCTGCGTGATCCCCACCACAACAAGGGCCTCGCCTTCAGCCAGAGGGAGCGGGACGCGCACTACCTGCGCGGGCTGCTCCCTCCGACCGTCATCTCGCAGGATCTTCAGGTGAAGAAGATGATGCACACGCTCAGGCACTATCAGGTGCCCTTGCAGAGGTATATGGCCATGATGGATCTCCAGGAGACCAACGAGAGGCTCTTTTATAAGCTTCTGATCGAGCACGTTGAGGAGTTGCTGCCTGTTGTTTATACTCCTACGGTTGGTGAGGCTTGCCAGAAGTATGGTAGCATTTTCTTGCGTCCGCAGGGGCTTTTATCAGCTTGAAAGAAAAGTGAGTCTCTTATAGTTCAAGAACATCACCAGGCTGTAATTAGAAGTTTATAGATTTTTTTTTTTTAATATAGAAAAATTGTTTTGGTTGTAACTGATTTTGTCGCATAGGCCTGCCTAAACCGATTTTAGAACATGTTTTTTTTAATCAACAGACCACTTTTAGTATTTTTATATGTTTATAGATTTTATAGATTTTTAGTATCAGAAGTTTTATAGATTTTTCTTCTTTTTATTTTTATATAGAAAAATTGTTTGGTTAACTGATTTGTCGCCCAGACCACTATTAGTATTTTTTTCTTGGACTCATTTTTTGACCTTTAATAGAGGTAAGATACTTGAAGTGCTGAGGAACTGGCCTGAGAAGAATATTCAGGTCATTGTTGTCACCGATGGGGAGCGCATTTTAGGTTTAGGTGATCTTGGTTGTCAGGCAAGTTGTTTGTGTAACATTTTCAATAGCATGATCAACCAGCTTTTGAAAAAAAAAAGAAAAAGACACTAAATGTGTCTAGATTTATGTTCTTACTAACCTGCACATTATCATTAATGTTGTCTGCAGGGAATGGGAATACCAGTTGGGAAACTTTCTCTGTATACAGCACTTGGAGGTGTCCGCCCATCTGCGGTAAGAATCAGCTTTATTCTCATTCAACCACATTCTCTCATTCATAGTCTTCTCACTATTTATATATATTGGTCGCTTGCCAGTGTCTGCCTGTAACAATTGATGTTGGGACAAACAATGAGAAGCTATTGAATGATGAGTTCTACATTGGACTCCGCCAAAGGAGAGCTACTGGAGAGGTAAATGTGCTCGTCTGCACCTTTTAGTAAAACTGTCTTGGGATGAAACCGAACCCTTAATCCTCTTCTTTTTTTTTACAGGAGTACGCTGAACTTATGCATGAGTTCATGACTGCAGTCAAACAGAACTATGGGGAGAAAGTTGTTATTCAGGTTTTGCTTTAAGTCCTTATTAAACACACTGATAAGTGTACTCCCACTAACACAAGTTCACTAACTAGACGTTTCTGATAAAATTGCAGTTTGAAGACTTTGCCAACCATAATGCTTTTGACCTGTTAGCTAAGTATGGTACAACACATCTTGTTTTCAATGACGATATTCAGGTATATTCTGATTAAGATGTGATACGCACATGTACCAAGTCCTGAAACTGTAATTTCATATACAGGGCACTGCATCAGTTGTGCTTGCTGGACTCATCGGTGCACTTAGATTTGTTGGTGGATCCTTAGCTAACCATAGATTCCTCTTCCTCGGTGCTGGAGAGGTAAGGCTTGGACTTTTCTTTCAGTGAAATCCATTCTGTCAAATGATTTTTCTTGACCATTTTCTTTGTGATGCAGGCTGGCACAGGAATAGCTGAACTAATTGCTCTTGAGATATCAAAGAAGGTAAGCTATAAAAGCTTGTGTGCATTTGCTTTACTAAGCTACTCTGTTTTCTAATATGTTTTGGTGAATGTAGTGCCAAATTCCTTTGGAAGAGGCTCGGAAGAATATTTGGCTTGTGGATTCGAAGGGATTGATTGTCAGTTCCCGTAAAGAATCCATTCAACATTTCAAAAAGCCTTGGGCTCATGACCATAAACCCATAAAGGAGCTTGTTGATGCAGTCAAGGTGTGATGGTTGTTGTTATGTTACCTTTTTATTGGTTCTCAGTGTTTTAACACTGAACTACTTTTGATCATCCAGGCAATCAAGCCGACCGTTTTAATCGGAACATCAGGAGTAGGTCAAACATTCACTCAAGAAGTGGTGGAAACCATGGCAGAGCTTAATGAGGTATTGTTTCCGCATAACATATGCATTTTGTGTTGGGGTCCTGACAATAGACTCGAACTTGGTGCGTGCAGAAACCCATCATCCTTTCTCTTTCAAACCCAACTTCTCAGTCAGAATGTACAGCAGAACAGGCTTATACGTGGAGTAAGGTAAACAAAGTTAAGATTGTTTACTTATCATGATCAGAGAGAAGTGGATGATTAGTCAACCTTTTGATCCACAGGGACGAGTGATCTTTGCAAGTGGAAGCCCATTTCCGCCGGTAGAGTATGAGGGGAGGACGTTTGTGCCTGGACAGGTTGGGACCTGAGCTATGATAACAACTGATTTAAAGAGAGTTAGATTCTGACTGATTGTGTTTGGTTGGACAGGCAAACAATGCTTACATATTCCCTGGGTTTGGACTGGGGCTAATAATGTCAGGGACCATCCGTGTTCATGATGACATGCTTCTGGCTGCTTCAGAAGCTTTGGCTGAGCAACTAATGGAGGAGCACTATGAGAAGGGGATGATATTCCCTCCCTTTAGGAATATCAGAAAAATCTCAGCTCGTATTGCAGCTAGAGTGGCTGCCAAGGCCTATGAACTGGGTAAGTACACACACCCCTTAAGCCTTAGTGTTAGCTTGTGTTGCTTTAATGTAGTGAGTTTTTAAGTGTGATTACATTTGCAAACATGTAATAGGATTGGCGACGAGGTTGCCTCAGCCCAAGGAGCTGGAGAAGTGTGCTGAGAGCAGCATGTACAGCCCTTCCTATCATAGCTATCGCTAAGGGGATTATAAGCTTTACACTCTCCTCCCATTCTTTCACCATCTTTAATATATGTGTTTGTTATCATCACTATTCCGCAATAATCTACTAAAACTGCTTCTCTAGAGTCTAGTAGTCATGTTATGTTATGTTGTTTAGCATCTTCGTATCAACATATATGTGCAACTGATTTCGTATGATTTTCCTTTTTAGGAAATTTTCATGATAATCCTTTTTTTTCTATTGATTGTTCTTTTTTGTTGAAACCCCAGTTTTTCTGTTTCATAACTAGTATTATAATTAGCAAGTGTAATACTGCAACACTCGTGATGAGACAAAGCAACATATGTCCTTTAATTGGTTCACGGAGAGACGAGGGGTATGGTTTTGTTTATATCCGAAAGCTATGACGGATTTTATTCAGGTCTGTGTGGCGGATACAACTACAAGTCACAAAAACGCAACTTAATGAGGTCATTAAGGCTCCCAATTTTTATTTTAAATATTTATATTAAAAAACCACCAAATTTGTTAAAAGAATTTCTTTTGTTAAAAACTTACTAAAATGTTTATGACCCTCATCATTTCAGGAACGTCTCTGGTCATATGGTCACTCATCAACCCACCTTTCTGTTTTTGGAACATTATTGAATGCAATGTACTTGTAAAGAAGGGATTCTTGTGACTGGTCCTTTGCTACCTCAGGGTTGCCTTAAGCCATTTGTTGAGCTGCGTTTGCTATCCTCATTGCACGTCTTAAACAGAGAAGAACAATGCACAAGAAACTGCCAATAATTTATCATCACACACACCAAAATGGCTATGTAATATCTGGCCAACATCCACTCGCAGGAAAAAAGAGGATAAGATTATGGATGGAA